>NW_005879828.1:0-6724 GCF_000147115.1 Myotis lucifugus | reverse complement strand
AACTCAAACCATAATTTCATTGAGCAATATTTGTTAAACTATACAATAATGAAAGAACCATTATTTTCATGTATCATAAATGTTGATCTCCACTATTTTAGTTCTGTGCTTCTTTATTTTTACCACTAAGTATATGAGAAGAAGAAAAGCAGATGAAATAAATTCCACATTCTTTCTTGTGGCAGTGATAAAATTATTATTATTATTATTTTTTTTTAAATATATTTTATTGATTTTTTACAGAGAGGAAGGGAGAGAGATACAGAGTTAGAAACATCGATGAGAGAGAAACATCGATTCAGCTGCCTCCTGCACACTCCCCACTGGGGATGTGCCCGCAACCAAGGTACATGCCCTTGACCGGAATCGAACCTGGGACCCTTGAGTCCACAGGCCGATACTCTATCCACTGAGCCAAAACGGTTAGGGCTAAAAATATTATTATTTAAATAAGGATAAAAGGAGTAAACCTAAGCCTACATTAGAACTCCAGTGAATATAGTGGAAAATCTGATAGGCTTAAGAAAGAATTTTTAAATATCATGTTCAGGAGAAAGTTTCCCATAGATACAAAAATAGAGAGGATAGTGTAATGGCCCTCAATGTAACCATCACAGCCACAATGACTATGATAAATCTTTTTTTTTCTTTCTTATAATGCTCCTTCACACTCCTTGTCCCCTGATTATGTAGAATTGAGTCCCAGGGATTCAATATCTTAGAAATAGTATTTGAGTATGTATCTCTATATTATAATGCTTCTTAATAAACATAATAACAATAGTATGCTCCTGTAAATTAAAAATAATTTGTTAATAGACTGTTTTTTAGAGCAGTTTTGAGTTCACAGTAAAATTCAGAGCAATGTACCTGAATGTAGCCTATGTGCTCCCTCCTCCTACTTATGTATAGCCTCCCCTCTTATTAATACCTGCTACTAGAATAGTAATTTATTATTATTATTATTTTTTACTTTCTATAAACCTACACTGAGACGTCATTATCACTCAAAGATCATGTTTTACATTATGGTTCATTATTGGTGTTGTACATTTTATAGGTTTGGAAAAATGTATAATGATGTATTTCCATCATTACAGTATCTGTATACTACATGTGCCAAGCTGGAGTGACTATAGTGACAGTTAACCCACATTTGAAATAATTCACTTGAATAATCCCTGAAATACTTTCTTCACAAATGTTTTATAGCTAAATAACTGAGTTATGAGGTTTTTGTTCATTTTGTTTGACTTTGTTTCGTTTTATGAAAAATAGGAAAGACAGACTGGCTAGTGTTGCTCAATGGTTGTGTTGACCCATGAACCAGGAGGTCGCTGACTCATGATTAGGGCACGTGCATGGGTTATGGGCTCAATTCCCAATGGGGAGTGTGCGGGAAGCAGCTGATCAATGATTCTCTCTCATCATTGATGTTTCTATCTCTCTCTCCCTCTCCCTTCCTCTCTCAAATCAATAAAAATATATTTTTAAAAAAAGAATAGGAAAGACAAAGTCAGAATGGAATATATATAGGGGCTCAAACTCTGTTTGTAATAGTTTATTTTCTGGCTGGGGAAGATACATTATTGGTCATTGTATTAGTCTTCATATATGTTTCTATGTATAAATTACTTCCTAATAAATTTAAATTGGAATTCTATATAATAAAAGCCTAATATGCAAATTGTCCCCTCAACTGGGAGTTCAACTAGGGGGCAGGGCTGGTGGCCAACCACCTATGGTCCCTCTCCCTGGTTGGCCCTGACCCGATCAGCCCCACAAACCTGATCAGGGGTGGGGCCAGCCCACCAACTGCCCACAGACGACCCCACCCCCAATTACCCCCCCACCCCGATTGGGGGCAAGGCTGGTCTGCCAACCACCCATGGCCCTCCCCCCGGCAGGCCTGGCCTGATAGGCCCTGATTGGGGCAGGCAGGCGGGACCCCACCCATACACAAATTCATGCATTGGGCATCTAGTTTAATTATAATTAGCTAGCACTCAGTAATAATACATCTTTAACAAAATTAGGGAATATTTAGTTTCAGGTTTCAGCTAATGATAAATGGGGGTTGCATAATGTGTTTATGATAAATTATATTATGTTTATTGATTACAAACATCTTCACTTCCTGTTTTCTGCTCTTTGTCTCTTTAGTATCTTCTTTTTCCCATACATCTGAACACTGCTCTACCTTTAAGGATATTAAGTCTCCTTTTCTGTTAGAAATATCATATTGATTGAAATAATTGAGGGAGTAACGTCAACATAGATATTATGGCATGGCTCTTCTACTGCAGCAATATTTGGCTGGAGTTAGCTAGTTATTTGTTTCTTTTTTTTTTAGATTATTAAGGGCTGGAAAATTTTTAAATTAAATTTCAAATATATCCTCCTAGTCAAGATTGTATTGTAAATAAAAATTATCCACAACAGTTTTAGTTAATAGTATTACAGTTTTCAATCTATTTTTAATAAGTGATATTAGACATACTTTTTTATATGCTTATAATACTTTATTTAATTTTTTTCATAATTATTAATGCAAACTCTGATGTAAATCACTGAGATATAATGATTCCAGCAGATAGGCAGAAATTTATTGAGTTTTTTACTAGCTTCTTCATTCACATATGAGAAATAAAAAAAAAAAATTTTTTTTGACATTGTTTGACCATGTCTGAAGCTATTCCTTTTGTTCTGAAATCAAGTTTAGTTGGAATTTTCTGGATTCACTAATAAAATAAGTTAGTCCTAACTGATACAATTTCATTGGTGATGTTGGAACTGAAGGTGTTCTGTTAAAAAGAATTCACTGAAATATTTTTTTAATTGTAAATATTAGGGTGTTTTTTTTTTAATATGTGAAGTCAACTTTCTAAAATACTATATAGCTATTGAACTCAAATGTTTAATTTCTATCTGATGTCGATGTGGCCCCATCCCAGCATCTACATTCTTGCCACATATTCAAAGCATGTAGCAAAACTTTAAAAAAAGTCAATCAGTTTAATTTTTACTACCTACCCTGTTTGAGTCACATTGCTCCTCATATACCATATACATTCTATGAAAATATTTAATCTAATGGACTATTGATTTTTTTCACTTAACTATATAGCTCCAATACTTTGTTCAACATTTTATAAGTCACCAGAGTTTAGAAATACCATCTTCCTAGTATTAGGCATATACTGAAGAGTCTTTCATGTTACGTTCAATGTCTTTTTTGATTGCCAGCTGCATTAGAGTAAAAAATCAACAGCACTCTTATTCCCAGGTTGCTGCTGGAAGAACTAATGCTGTGACAGCTGCCGTCTCTCTCTGTCTCTGATCGAAAGCTGAATTCTGATGAACAGCATCCTAGGAAACAAGGCTTGACATGCTTGCTTGCTTGAAATCGGTTGAAAAAAAGTAGCAAAAAAGCACTTTAGGGATACATGCAGTTTTTACTTGGATTTATTGCTTAAAAGTTTATTTATTTTCTAGTAACTAATTCACTTCCTGAATTGATGGTTAGGCAGAGAGATCCATTTGTGCTCCAATATGTAAAAGTAAGACTAATAATTGGTAGCTTAACATAGACATAATCTCCAGCTCACACAGTTTAGTTCTTCATGGATTTTGCCATGGATTAATGCACAGCTACAGACCTTTCACCGTAATTCTCATCTATGCAGTTTGGTGGAGGCTATATTTTAGAGTCATCCCTACAAATAATGACATGCCATCTGCATATGGAGAGATAAGACATGGGAACACAATTGCCTAAATTTATAAGGAAGCCAACACAGAGAGAACATCTGGCGATAAATGCATTAGGAGGCAAGCTGGGTTATAATCCAGTTAGAGCAGGGCAGCTTCAGAGCAGTGGTGGTATATGAGCTGTACCCCAGATACTGGGCCGGATTAGAGAGGATGATGCATTCCCGTAGGAGTGGAGGTGGCATGAACCATAGAAACATGGGTATTCAGGAGCAGCAGATGAGGCCTGGTGGAAGGAAGTGGTCATGCTGAGAAGGGTGACATTTAAATAGAAATAAAACCTGAGCACAACATTGTAGAGGGTGTGCAATGACGGTCCGTGAAAGAGTTTTGGAATTTTCTTGTAAGCAGTAATTTTTTTTTATTAATGGTTTCAGATCTTTGCAGGTAGCTAATGAGAAAAAACAATTAGGTTGACATTCATTGTTTTTGCTTCTGGAAAACCAAATTAGTGAACATTTAAAAAGCTCTTTTCAGCAGAATAGCTGATTCTAAACTGAGGAAAAAAAAAGAGAAAGTGGGTAATATTCCAATCTGACTTTGTGGAAATGATAGAATAAAATTCAATTACAGTATTCAGATAATCTGCTGGGACTGGGGAAAGGCACTGTTGATATCTCATTCCCTTCACTGACTGCAGGAGGGAAGGCAAAGTTATGCAACATGGCTGGGAGGAATTGCTGAGATAATATTACCCACCATTGTTGAGATGCCTTAAGGTTATAGCAAATCACAGCCTCACATGTTAAAGCGCAGCACAGAGATGCTTAGAAGCAGCGACAGTAGACAAATGAATATGCCATTCAGCAGACAAGATGAAAGGAATCGAGTCAAGTCCTCTTTGCGATATAAAACAATAATGAAGGTCTAAAAATGCCAGGCTTAGCATAGAGTTATCACTCAGATCAGAGACCACTGTAGGTTTGAGAAATAAAGAAATATTAGTCAAGCAAAGGGCAACAGTATTCGGAAGGGTGAAAGAAAGTGCATCTAGACCAGCGATTTTCAACTGGTGTGCTGCAAGAATTTTTAAAATATGCGATCCCTGACTATTTAGTCAGGGGTACTGACCTCTTTCCCTTAGATTGTCAAATTAAAAAAAATATATATTTAAATGTTCTGTCTGAATTGCATCTTATTGGTCATGTCACATAATAAGGTTGCATCTGATTGGTTAATTCTTGGCACCAGTCACTTTGTAGCAAAAAGGGTAGGTAATTCTAATTTTTTTTTGTAAATCAATCAAAATTACACATATTTTTGTCAGATTGGCAAAAAATATATTTTTTGGTGTGCTGTAGAATTTTAGTAATTAGTTTATGTGTGCCTTGAGATGAAGCAGGTTGAAAATTGCTGCTCTAGGCTCATGCAACATGAGAGAAGGTATAACATTGGTGGAGTCCATGGTGCATCACAGAAATGGAAAGACATGAATTGTGCCTGTAGAAAAGCTACAAGATGTGAGTCTAGAAATGGGTAGCCAAGTGTCAAGGCTTGAAGGTTTTACAGCCACAATAAACATTTTCCCATGGGAAAGATACTTAAAAAGCTAACAATATGACTAAATTTTATTTCCAAATATCTGTACCTGTGTTTCAAAGAGGCTATTGTTTAAAATATTTTATTACATATTTGACCTTATCTTAGAATTTTCTATTTTTATTTTGTTTTACTATATTCGACCTAAAACTTAAGCCAATATATAGTTTACCAGAATGGAAAACTTTGCTACTGCAGCATGTTTACTCTCCTATTTTAAACTAGGGGCCCAGTGCACAAATTCATGCACCTTGAAAGGATCTGTGGGCCGTGAGGGGTGGGTCTCTGCCTCTCCCACCATGGCCCCAATCCCCTGTCTGCCGGCAGTCCTGCTCCTGCCAATGACGCTGCCATGTACTGACAGCACAGAGCGATTGGAGCTGGCGCCAGCAGCGGGTGCGAGCAGGGCTGGCACAATGAGTGGGTGTGAGTGGTGACTGTTGCCCCAATCGCCCCTCATGAGCAGCTGGCAGCACTGATGGTGCCAAGCGATTGGGACTGGTGCCAGGCGCTGGCAGTGGTTGCAAGCAGGGTCGACGCCAGCAGTAGGTGTGAGTGTCGGGTATGCGGGAACAAAGAATTTTTAGTAACCACCAGAGCCTCGCCCTGATGATAGTGACTGGTGCCCCAACTTGGTCTGGCGCCCCCGCTTACATGCTCCACCATCCCACTTCACTGATACCAGTCATGTTCTGCGCTTTTCCGCCTGCTGCCGACACCTGCCATGTTCCGCGCACACCCCCTGGTAGTAGGTGCACATCATAGAGACCAGTTGTTCGGTTGTTCCATCGTTCAGTCTATTTGCATATTAGCCTTTTATTATATAGGATTAAATACACTTATTGACTGCTATCTATGTGAAAAATTTTGTGTTAGTGGAGCTAAATAGATAAAAAATAATTAGAGAAAGTACAAAGTCTAGAAGGTAATATCAATTTCTAAAAAAAGTCATCTAAAGGGCAACTTAGTGAAAGGTAGAAAGAGAAGGAAGTAATCATGGTGCAGAGAGTTCTTGGGTGCTCAATTTTCAATATTGGTTTGTGAGGAAAGGTCACTCAATTTTAATTTGGTAGACTATTTGATGAAATGTCCTACATAAGCATTGAGAATAAACTTACAAGCTGACAAAAATTTTAAAGTACAGGGGAAAATGATAGAGCAAGATATGGTGAAAAAACACAAACACTGAAATCAGTAAAATTTGAGGTGAAATATTTAGTAATGTGCTAGGCATTCTTAGATGCAATAATGATTAAAACAGCCCTTGCCCTATTGGATTTTACATTCTAGTAGGGGATTAAGCAATCTATTCTAATAAAAGGGTAATATGCTAATTAGACCAGGAGACCTTCCGGACATCCTTCCAGACAAAGCCATGGTGGCGGGACTGAGGCAGAGGTAGTAAGGGGTGATC
>NW_005879827.1:0-6725 GCF_000147115.1 Myotis lucifugus | reverse complement strand
GCAGGAGTCAAGAGGCAGTGTTTCAGATGACTCTTACGCTAAAAATCAATGAAAACGTATTTCTAAAAAAAGATGCGGTGGGAGTCTCTGGGACCACAGTCACTCAGAGTAGAAGTCAGGGCCAGAGACATAGACACACCGAACATGTGAGGGTGCCGCCCCGTGGTCGTGAGACGCACCCCCCTTAGAGGACGCATACGACGCGGGACAAAACGCACTCAGAGCCATCGAATTTCGGTCTGTGGGGTAGAAGCTAACAACGTCGGGCAGGGAAGGCCAGGAAGGAAGGAAAACGAAGGTGGAAACAGAACCCAAAGGCCTGTGTACAAACACCAGCTACCCCCCCGCCCCCCCACCCCCGGCTGAGACAGATGGCGCCACGGCAGGTGCCAGGGTCCCCCTGCTTGGGAGGTACAGGTGCAGCTGCTGGGACGACACAGGGCGGGAGCCGTCAGACCCAGGGCGCGTGCTGCAGAATCGGCCGTGCCGCCCGGAGGTGGACAGCCCCACACGCGAACGTCGTAAAGGACCCCGAAACCCAAGGAAAGAGCACGTTGAGCTCAAAGAAAGAAGCAAAGTGAAATGACAGCACGTGGAAGTGTATGCGAGAGAGAAAACAACCCAGCGGCTGGTTCTCGGGCAGGACTGGGGTGATGGGGACCCCTGACAAGTCTCCGTGAAGAAAAGGGGGGGCGGGGAAGACGCAAACCCCACCATACGGCACCACCGAGTCTGTGACCAGGTCAGCGCGTCCACCGTGACGGCCACGGGCAGGCCTGCAGGCGCTTTGGCCACATCGGCTTCTGCTGCACATCCTTGTTTGCTTTTACTTAAATATATATATATAAATATAAATATAAATATAAATATAAATATAAATATAAATATAAATATAGATTTCAGAGAGGAAGGGAGAGAGAGAGAGACAGAAACATCAATGATGAGAATCATTGATCAGCTGCCTCCTGCACACACCACACTGGGGATCAAGCTCGTAACCCGGGCCTGTGCCCTGACCGGGACTCGAACCCTGAGCCCCCGGTTCATAGGTCGACGCTCACCCACTGAGCCACGCTGGCCGGGCTGAACTCGTGCTTATGAAACGTGCAAATGCTCAGCTCTGAGCACTAAACAGGGCACCCCAGCAGCAGTAAGCAAACTGCACAGAGATCCTGACTCCTCAGCACCCGCCCCCACCCCCCCACCAGAGCTGGGGACAGGAGGTCTGCGCCGGGACTACTTTGTTGAATTTGAAACACACTTTAGAATAGAAGCCTCTATATTAACACAAAGTAAATAATAGAGACAAATGAAGGAATTTAAAAAAAAGTAGGGGCCTGGCTGGTTTGGCTCAGTGGACAGAGCGTCGGCCTGCAGACCAAAGGGCCCCGGGTTCGATTCTGCTCAAAGGCACGTGCCTCGGTTGCAGACTCCTCCCCGGCCTGGGCCGTGGTTGGGGCGCGTGCAGGAGGCAGCCCATCGGTGTGCGTCTCTCACATGGACGTCTCTCTGTCTCCCCCTCTCTCGTCCACTCTCTCTAACAATCAATGGAAAAATACCCCTGGGTGAGGATTAACAACAACAACAAAAGAAGTGGGGTTGGGGGACGCGCTGCTCCCCGACGGCCAACTGATAAACGCAGCAGGGAGGGGGGCGAGCCCTGCCCGACGGGCAGCAAAGGGAACGCAGTAACTCGACCCCGCAGAGGTCACGCAGGGAATGATCAAAGGCAGCAGCGCCCTGAGCGAGCCAGGCGGTATCGGGTGCCTCCCCACGACACGCGGAGGCGGACACAGTAGAGTCCCAGCCGAAAGGCGCAACCTCCGTCCCATCACGAGACGGAGCTGGGCAGCTCGCAGCGGGACGTTCTGCAGAATAACCGGACGTGTTGGCAGGGAGGACGTGTCACGCAGGACGGAGGATGGGACATGGTCCCAGAGTAAAGCGACAGAGACAGTAACCGGAGGCGACGTCTGATTCTGCAGTCAGTGTGGTCAGAGCACAGGTTGCTGCGGGGCAGCAGGGGGACAACCGAGGGCTAACCCGCGCTGTGCATCAGCAGCCACACAGCCGAACAGCACGTCCCGGGCGTGTCACTTACATGTGTTTTTATTGATTTTATTTTATTTTTTTAAATAAGATTTTAATATCTTTTTATTGATTTCAGAAAGGAAAGGAGAGAGAGAGACAGACATAGAAACATCAATGATGAGAGAGAATCATTGATCGGCTGCCTCCTGCACGCCCCCTACTGGGGATCGAGCCCGCAACCCAGGCATGTGCCCTTGACCGGAATCGAACCTGGGACCCTTCAGTCCACAGGCCAACGCTCTATCCACTGAGCCAAACCAGCTAGGGCTGTTTTTATTGATTTTAGAGAGAGTGGGAGGGGGAGGGAGAGCGAGAGAAACATCCACCAGCTGAGGAGGAAAGCTGGTCAGAAACCCATCGAGAAACGACAAAGAGAATTAAAAAATGTAAACACGGGAACTCAAGGGGCGGAATAAAAAGAATAAATAAGAACAAAATGTAATTGCAGAAAGGACTGGTGAACAAGAAAAAAGAGTCACAGAAACTACTCAACCTGCAGCCCGGATGGGGAAGGGGCTGCCCCTGAGTGAGTGCCGGCCTCGGTGGCCCGGGAACGAAGACCAGGGCGCAAACCCCGCGTCCAAAAGGCCAAGCAAACCCTGAGCAGAAGGAACACAAGGGAATCGACACAAAGTCACGTCACCACCAGGGTAACAGCGGCTTGAAAGGGAGACGCACACAGAGGAACGGAGGAGAAGGACTTCACTGTCCTTTGAGAAAAGAACGCCGCCCAGAAGACAAGAGAATGACAGGGACTGAGAAAAAAAAGTACAGTCACCCCAGAATTCCATATCCAGCAAAAGTGCCCTTCAAAGAGAGGGTGCCAACTTGCATGATGAGCCCTGGCTGGTTTGGCTCAGTGGATAGAGCGTCGGCCTGAGGACTGAAGGGTCCTGGGTTCGATTCCAGTCAAGGGCGCAGGCCTGGGTTGCAGGCTTGATCCCCAGTGGGGTGTGCAGGAGGCGGGAGATCGGTGATTCTCTCTCATCATTGATGTTTCTCTCTCTCTCTCTCTCTCTTTCTCCCTTCCACTCTGAAATCAATAAAGATATATTTAAAAAATATTGCATGATGAAAATGAATTAATTTTATATTAATTTTATGCCTCAATCAGGCAGATTATTTTAAAAGGTGATATAATGACATTTTAACATTTTTTTTCAGGATTCATCACTAGGATGGTTAGAAACATGAAAGGAAACTCTTTGAGCAGAAGGAAGTGATACCAGATGGAAACTCCAATCTACACAAAACATGCAGAACAGGGTAAGTATGTGGGTAAACAGAAAAGGCTTTTAAAAATATTTTTTAAATGTCTTCAAAAGAGAATGGGACATCCACATAACAACACAGAACCTTGCCCGTCGGGGTAGCCCAGTGGTTGAGTGTTGACCTACGAACCAGGAGGCCGCCAGTTCACTCCCAGTCAGGGCACATGCCTGGGTTTCAGGCTCAGTCCCCGGTGAGGGGCGTGCAGGAGGCAGCCAATCGATATTCTCATCAATGTTTCTATCTCTCTCTCTCTTTCCCTTCTTCCCTAAAAAAAGGAAAAAAAATCAATTAAAAAAATAGAACCTTGGCCCATACTGTACACCTTCTACAAAAATTAACTCAGAATGAATCCTAGATTAAATGTAACTGAAGCCATAAAATATCTACAAGAGAACACAGGAAAAAATTCTGCAATCTCACTTAAAGACCTAAAGTCAACACCAAAGCGTGATGTATAAGATAAACAACTGATCATCTAACTTCATCAAAATAAAAAAAAATCTACAAAAGACACTTTTAAGAGAACAGAAAGACAACTGTGGCCTGGGAGAAAATGTTTGCAAGTCACATGTCCCACCCAGGACTGACCGGCAATGTATAGAGAACACACAACACTCAACGATACTCCGCACTTAACCCAACAGAAAAGGGCAGAGGCTCACCGAGGCCCCTGACCGGGAAAGGTCAGCACAGGCGTGGAAGATGTTCATCGTTAGACAAGACGGAGACAAAAGCATCACAAACTACCTCCCCACGGGAATGGCCTAAGAATAAGGACAAAACCAAGTGTCGGCAGGAGCACGGGCAGCTGGAACGCTCCCGCGTGGCTGGTTGGTGAGCATTCCACCAGGGGGGCCTCGTGAGAGGGGGCGGGGAGGCCCCCTGCAGTCCAGGCACCCGGGAGGCCACCCCTGGAGGCTCTGCTAATTGATGCAGGAAAACGAACGCTGTACACAGGCGCCTGCAGCAGATGGACTCAGAATTACGAAAAGCTGAACAGCCTAAATATCCTTTAACTGGCGAAGAAACAAACAGTGGTGCGGCCCAACATTGGAATACGACTCAGCAGTAAAAGAATAAACTACGAATTCGCGTAACAACACAGACGCATCTCAAGCGCTTTCTGACTCAGAGGGACACGCTCTGTTTGACTCCGGTTCCGTGACAGGAACCAGCTCCGTGGAGGCGGGAGTCAGCAGGAGGGGCCTCAGGCGGGTGACACTGTGTCTTGAGTGAGGAGGTGATCACGTGACTACGGGCAAGTGTTCAGACTCCGAGGACTGACTGCGTTTAAATTATAAAAGGGACTAAAAACGGTAAAAAGGTAACGGGCTGTTTCAAGCAAAAATAACAACACGATAAGGCTCCTGGCAGACGCGGAAGTAACATGCGTGACGACGGCGCGAAGGGCCAGCGGCGGGGATGGAGACACGTGCGAAGGGCTACGGTTTTGTTGTTAATTTTGGGAAGTTTTTGTTTGTTTTTAAACACTTTTTTTTAAATTGATTTTTAGAGACTAAGGGAGGGGGAGGGAGAGAAACATTGATGTGAAAGGGAAACATCGGTCAGTTGCCGCTGTGACAGGACTGAGGAAGTGCCGGGGTGAGTAGGAGGCCAGCGGAAAAGGGTGCAACCTTGAAGCCATCGGTGGGGGCGGGAGGAACGCTAGGAAAAGTCAGTCCAGCACGTGCTGCAAAAGAGAAACCAAAGGCAAACCGGAAGCCAGCAGCCACACCCAGACGGAGCCCAACGCCATCGGAAAATGTGTCAGAGGCACCAGCCGACGAGTTCGAGGGAAAGGCTGTCAGGCCGCACACGAATGCGAATCTTCCGTGGGACATGCGAGCTGGGTCACAGGCGGGTTAACGTGAAGAGATGGAGCAGGCGATGCCCGGGAGCTGGGACGGCTGCATTAACACCAAGTGGATCAGAAATGGATCAACTCCACGGAAGACGCAAATCACGCGGCAGGGGCAGGACCAGAGCGAAGTCCACGTCTGTGTCTGCGGGTTTACAGCTCATCATTGAAAACTTCCCACAACGTCCGGCTGTTGTGCCTCAGGGGTTGAGCACTGACCCAAGAACCAGGAGGTCACCGGTTCGGTTCCCAGTCAGGGCACATGGGAGACATGTAGGAGGCAGCCCATCGATGGTTCTCTCTCATTGGTATTTCTATCTCTTTATCCCTCTTCCTTACTCCAAAATCAATAAAAATATATATTTAAAATTTTTTTTAAAAAACTTCCCACAATTGTCCTGGCCAGGGTGGCTCGGTAGTCGGTTCGATTCCCAGTCAGGGCACATGCCCGGGTTATGGGCTCCATCCCCAGTAGGGTGCATGCAGGAGGCAGCTGATCCATGTTTCCCTTTCACATCAATGTTTCTCTCTCTCTCCTTCTCCCTTATTCTCTAAAAATCAATTTAAAAAAATCTTTAAAGTCCTGGCCGGTTTGGCTCAGTGGATAGAGCGTCGGCCTGCGGACTGAAGGGTCCCAGGTTCGATTCCGGTCAAGGGCATGTACCTTGGTTGCGGGCACATCCCCAGTGGGGGGTGTGCAGGAGGCAGCTGATCGGTGTTTCTCTCTCATCGATGTTTCTGACTCTCTATCCCTCTCCCTTCCTCTCTGTAAAAAATCAATAAAATCAATTTTTAAAAAATCTTTAAAAACAAACAAGCAAACAAACAAAAACTTCCCCAAATTAACAACAAAACCGTAGCCCTCAGAGGCCACACTGATGAACCAATTCCACCAAACACGTGAGGAAGAATGAAGGTCAAACCAACACCAAGTGTTTCAGAAGCGAAGGCGAAGGGAACCAAGGTGAGCCATGTTCTGTACCAGAACCAGACCCGGACCACGTGAGAGAACTGCACATAATTCACCCTCACGGACACAGATGCAAATTCCTCAAGAAAACGTGAACAAGCTGAATCCAGCTGCACACACGCAGGGACAACACTGTAACACACAGTGGCCCAGTGGGGTTTGCCCAGGAATGCAGGGACGGTTCGACAGCTGAAAACGGGCTGATGCCAGGCACCCCCTTCGCAGAGTTGAGGCGGAAACCCACACCATCATTTCCACAGGTGAACAGAAAACATCTGATGAAATGCAAACCTCTTTCCTGACTAAACAGAAAAGAGAACCAGTGACTGTTTGGCAGCGAGGAGGTAAACGTGCACCTCGCGTGTGGCCCGGCAATGCCACCTGCACACAGTGGTCACAGCAGCCCCGCCCTGGGGGCACCTGAGGGGTGGTGACAACAGTCCCCCCGGAAGCTACCCACGCGTCTGCCTCCAGTGGCACATCCCCAGCACGGCAGAGACTGCGCAGCCGAGAGCTCCGAGGACCCACCCTTAG
>NW_005879826.1:0-6725 GCF_000147115.1 Myotis lucifugus | reverse complement strand
TGCACCAGGCCTCTAGTATATATATTTGTGCTGTCGATGCTTTCTTAAATGTCATGCCTTTGCAGACTAATTTCATGATATTCTACATATTGAGTGTCCTTGTATGTTGAGTGTAACTTTTTCTTAGGTCAATTTACTGTTTTGTTTTTAACTTAAATAGCTATTTTTTGGAAGATAATTCAGTGTGAAAATGGAAGCCCAGTCACTTGATATAAACAGGGAAATGCTAAAAATAAATATGAAACAATTAAAGCTTTTACAAGCCTGCCTTCACCCCAGCGCAGGCCTCCCATAGCGTCCCCTCCCACTGGTGGCGCAGGCTCTGCACCTGGGGACTCAGGTTGGTAAGCAGCGGGCACTCATCTGTCCATCCTGAGCTCTGGGTCTGGTGTCACCCACAGGCGTCCCCGGGATGTGGAGGGGACCGGCGCCATCTCAGGTCCAGGGGCACAGAGGAGAGGGGGCTGCAGGCCCCTTGTGTACATGGAGAGCTGTGGCTGTGGGGGACGGGACAGCGGAGTTCATGGCTCTCACCCATCAAGATAGGTGTTGCCTCAGGGCTGGTCAGCTGGCCACTGGCCTCTTTCAATGTCAGCCTCCCAGGGCCCCAGAAGAGTCTAAAACGGTTCTTCCAGTCATCGCCATGTGGGAGGATGTTGGGCTCCTGCGCCCTGCCCTCCGCGCCCCCCTCCGCCCCGTCCGGATGGACTTTCAGCTCGAGATCACTTCCGAATTGGTCAGCTTGTGCCGGGCGCTGTGAGGGTGCTTCAGACCTCCTCTGAGTCCTGGCAGCCCAGGCAGGAGAGCTGGGCTTCAGGCTGACAGTTTGAATCTGGGCTCTGCCACTTGCCACCCGGGCAGTGCCTGGCGCTGTGCTGGAGGTGGGCAAACAGAATTGGACACTCCTCCCTCCTCAATTTAATGGAAGAGACAGAAATAGACTGTTCCTAGACAACAGAAAAAGAGCATCAAACCAGGGGATTTTCCGGGGGAGGTGATTCTTGCATTAGACTTTGAAGGGTGACTAAGAACTCACTTGGCAGCAAAGGGGGGCAGGTCGCCCTGGAATTGGGAGCGGTGTGGGGGTGAGACAGGCCTGTTTTCTTATCCAGGGAGGGCTGAAATGACCCTCACGGGATAAATGCGTTACGTGTGGAGACTGCCAGATGCTGTTCAGGCCACAGAGTATGTGTCTGACCTGTTCGTTTGAAGCCCCGTGCCCCTCTGAGCACCCACAGCCTGGGGGTCCTCTTCAGCTGTAGGACATGGAACATGGTGGTTGGGATTCACCTGATTATGAGACCATTGTCCCTAACAGACCAAAACTTTCCAGATAGAATGACCACAGCAAGCATGTCAAACTCGTGGCCCATGGGCCGCATGTGGCCCACAACAAATATTTTTGTGGCCCAGCCAATATAACGGTATGTAAAAAACATTTTAATAAAATTTTTGTAACTTAATTTTTACAATATCCTGTTATACATAATTATGAATAACGAACTACAACATTCGCTAATGTGCTGTGCTCAGCACGGCCATGGGTGAACCTGAGGGAGGGGGCCAGTGAAGGATTAGAAAAGACAGACAAGAGAATAAAGCTGGGGCTGGGTGGGACACTGCTCTCGGATGGAGAGACAGCACCACAGCCTGAAAGCTGAGTCTTTATTTTATAGCCAGATTCCACGGGGCAAAGTAAGGGCCTGGTCAAGATGTTTACAATGTTCTCGAGGGTTTCGAATCTACTCAATTACATGCACCTGAACTCTATCAAGCTTTGTTTTGGCAGCACTTGCTGCACCTCCCACAGCCTACCTCACTTAGCCACCTGGGACCACAGGTTTGGACCATACGGTCAAGCTTACAACTGCAGTGGGGCCTTGACTTACGAGTTTAATTTGTTTCGAGACCGAGCTCGTTAAGGAGCTCGTTAACTCAAATTACTCTATCAACTCAATGCAAAAAATCTGCCGAGAGACAGCTGGTATCTCAAAAAACTCGTTAGTCGGGACACTTGTAAGTCAAGGCCCCACTGTATAGCCTTTGGCTGTAATTGTGCTGGGAGGGCTTTGCCCTCCAATCTAGGACTTGCATGTGGCTTTGCCACGAGGGGACTGTGCCCTCTCATTAGTCCGAGGCTTGAACCTGTCCAAACGCTGTAGCCGCTCTCCACAGCTAATGATTGGTTACTATAATCATGTTGCATTCATTTCCCTTACGTGCCTTACGTGCCTTACGCACAGGCGCACCATTTCTCTCCACTAATACCAGCAGCGAATATTTTAGCAGCCGATGGCCACGTCATTAGTCTTGTACTGACTTGTTTGGTGTGTGCAACAGGAAATATTTCGCTTTCGGAGAACAAGAAAAGTAGGTTTATTTGCGTTACGTTTATTTGTGCAGTTATTCAGTGTCTGGTAAGTTAATGTTCAAGAAAAAATATTAATTTTTATTAAAATGTTCTATTATTTTATGTTAACGATGACTCATTTATTTCAGCTCTTTGTATTCAGCATGTCTCTATCGAAATAAGCCTATGTTCCTATGAAAACGGAAGCTTTGGTTTTTTTGCTTATTTGGCCCATGCTAGCCTTTGAGTTTGACATGCTTGGACTAGAGGCTCAGAACTTTCTCAGGTGTGGCAGGGCCCATTCTCTCCACAGCGAGGCCTTAACTAAGCGAGCTGTTTAAAGAGTTCCGCAGGGAAACGCTAACTCGAGAAGACGCCTGCACCCTGCTCACTGCGGCGTTACTCCCAGCAGCCTGGGTGTCCATTGGCGGATGGATGGATAACGATGTGGTACAGACACACAGTGAACTATTACTAGACCATTTGTGACAACATGAATGGACCTTGAGGGTATCGTACTAAGCAAAATAAGTCAGAGAAAGACAGATACCACATGATCTCATTTACTAGTATCTGTGGAATCTACTGCAAAACAAAACAAAAACTGCACTCGGAGAGAGAGAGAGAGCAGGCTGGTGGTTGCTGGAGGCGGGGTGGGGAAGGATTATGTTCTTTTGGGCTCTGAATCCTCAGCACCTGGCCCCTTAATGGAAGTTCATCACTACCAGAGCGAGGGCGTGAAGGTCTCCCGACACATGTTCTCACAGTGCCATGACTGAGGCAGGGAGTGCTCTCTCCACCGCCCCCGGGTGGGTATGGACTCATCTTCCCTGGCTGGCCGGCCCGGGCCACAGCTGCCCAGACCTGGGGACTTGTGGGCCGTGCCTGTGGCCCTGGCTGATCTGACGCAGTTGAAGGTGGAATGCAGGTGGGGACAGAGAAACGTCAGTACAGCTGTCTCTCCCTCTGCTCTTCGCTGGCCGGTGTTCTACCAGCTGGTGTGGCTGCGAGCACGTTGGTCCACAGGCATCAGGTGTGGCTGGAGGAAGGGAAGGCGCAGGAAACAAACCCGGGGGCTGCCCCACAGCACTGTGCTCCCCGCCTCCTCACCTGTGCTCTCCTCCCACAGGCTCCCCCGGCCACTCCGGCTCCACGTCCATGAGCCCATCGGCAGCCTTGTCCACAGGGAAGCCCATGGACAGCCACCCCAGCTACACGGACACCCCTGTGAGTGCTCCACGGCCTCTGAGTGCGGTGGGGACCCCCCTCAATGCACTGGGTTCTCCGTATCGCGTCATCACGTCTGCCATGGGCCCGCCCTCAGGAGCGCTGGCAGCCCCTCCAGGAATCAACCTGGTCGCCCCGCCCAGCTCTCAGGTAAGTGAGCTCCCCACCATCTCCCACAGGTGCTCCTGGAGCAGAGCCAGCACCAAGCAGGTGCCTACTGTGTGCTGGCGGAAGGGCCTCCGTGAAGTGTGTCCTCAGGCAGGGCAGCCCCAGAGGGTGGAGGACACCGCATGGCCCGGGAGTCTGGTTCATGCTTCTCAGGAGAGGGGCTGTGTGTGTGTGTGATGGACCCCGCCTTGCTGTTCTGAGGCCCCCAAAGGGTGGCCTGATGCCTTTCACTTCCTTCCAGCAATGTCACACTGAGAAGGCAGCTTGTAGTGGTCGGCTCTTGTGTAACGATGCTGCATAACAACCAATCCCCAATGTGTCGTGTTTGGAAAATCACACACATTTTTTTCTCACTCTCAGGTTTCTGTGTCAGCTCGGATGGTTCCGCTCAGGTGGCGGGCGGGTGAGCCAGGCTAGGCTGAGGCTGGGTCCATGTCTGCCCCTCGGGTCCCAGACTAAAGGCACAGCAGCTACATGGGGCACCTCTCCTATGGCATCTCACAGGAGTGGCAACGTCCAGACAAAACCAGGAGCACAGGGAGGTCCCTGCTCACAGCAGCTTCACTAAGACCCACAGCCTGTGAAGCTCCCGTGGCTGCCTCGGGAGGCGGGCTGTGCTGTTTCAGGGGGAGATTCTACAAAGAAACAGGGTGAAGGATGTGAAGACCTAGGAGTGCATCAGTGCCCTGAGGGTCTCGGGGGGCCGTGCCCATCATACAGACAAGGCAGTGTTGTACGTGCTGCCAGTGGTGTGGCGTGGAATCAAAAGGATGATAGAAAAGGCCCTGTGGCCTCCAGTCAGGGGGTCCAGGAGGGCGTGGGAGGCTCAGAGGAGCGGGGACCAGACGGCGGGGGATGGGCTGTATCGATGCCACCCTCTCCCCACAGAGCTGGTGACACCCCCTTCAGAATGGGAGACCTTTGAGAGGTTTGTCGATTTATTTTCTTTCATGTCAGTGATTCCAGGGAAATAGGCAAAGCCAGTAGGTTAGAGACAGAAAAGTGCGTGGAGGTTCTGGGACAAAGCAAAACTTTGCAAAGGGAGCTCATTCCTCCCAAAGCCTGTTTACGAGGTCCTCCGTGTGCAGCTCCTCCGTCCGTCCGGGGTCCCGGGGGTGCGCTCTGAATCACGCGGCCAAGGTCTTCCCTGCCATGGCGGCTGCAGCCAGCGCAGGATGTAGCCTCGGCCAGCAGCCTGATCGCCATGAAGAAATGGACAGGCGAGGTGATGGACGGAGACGGGCTGGGGGTGGGGAGGGGCGAGCACCGTCCCCCGACGCTGCTGTAGTCGCCACACTCCGGGCCACGGAGCCAAAGTTGGCCCCCAGGCCTGCGTCACGGCCGAGTGCGCGTGCGCTGCTGCTCTTGGACCGAATGTCTGTACAGAGGGATTGGGGTTGCAAGGTCAGCTGAAGGCCTGCTCCTGGCCAACTGGGCTGCGTGCAGAAGCCAAGGCCACGCTTGGCTCTGGGAGCTCCGTGCAGCTTGCCAGGCGCTGAGGAGCCTGCGGCCCAGGCACCAGCATGCGGGCTGGGGCTCCGGAACCCCCGGCACGACACTTGGCCCAGTTAGTTAGAGGACACAGGACAGCAAGTGCCCTCCGTGTAGGCGACTCTGAACCATCGGGCAGCCGTCCCCGAGCATCCTGGCTGAGGGGCTGAGAGTAGGCCTTGCCCGGGAGCATGCGCCTGCCCTGACGGGTCGGGGTAAGTGCGGTTGGGGCGAGGGGCCGGGGAGCAGCCTGTGGGGCAGCAGGCAGGCCCCTGCCCCGGGCTCTGCTACTCGGGGTTTGAGCTGCTCCCTGCTCTTGTTGGGTCTTCAGTCTGGAGCAGGGAAGGGAACTGGACTGGTTTATGGGGCAGGGGCTGTGCCACCCATGGTCTCACCACTTGTCCTCTATTGTCGGGTAACACATGTCCTGATTACCCGACAGTGATTTTATGAACATCGAAGGAGATAAGGATTTGAAAATCACTGCTTAGGTGCTTACAATGCTCATGGCGACCAGAGTTATTACTATGATTCCTAAGCGCTGTATTCTGCACCCGGTGCTCACTGACTCAGGTGTCCTCTGTCGCTGGAAGGGTCTAGAGAAGTTCATTTCAGCAAGTGCTCGCTGAACTTGGCTCTGGAGATTCGGAAATGTCTAAGGCCGTGCCCTGCCCTGGTGAGAAGTAGCTAAGGGAATGAGCAATTTCTAAAAACACCAAGTGTGAATTGGGCAGGTGTGTATGCAGCTTCCAGACAAAATGGTCTAGGCCACATTTTCCTGGACGTGAGTGTGAGTGTGAGTGTGTGTGAGTGTGTGAGAGTGTAAGTGTTCATGTGTGAGTGTGTATCAGTGCGTGTGTGTTTGAGTGTGTGTGTATGTGAGTGTGTGAGTCTGTGTGAGTATCTGTGTGTGTATGAGATTGTGTGAGTGTGTGAATGTGTACATGAGAGTGTGAGTGTGTGAGTGTGTGTGTGTATGTGTGAACGTGTGTGTGAAGATGTATGTGAGTGCGTGTGTCACTGTGTGAGTGTGTGTGAGTGTTTATGTGAGAGAATAGTGTGAGTGTGAGTGTGCGTGCTGCACATTGTAAGTGTGATGTGTGCTGGCCGGACTTGGCGCAGGCCTGCGTGTCCTCGGCACGCTCCCTCTGACCCCTCCTGGCCCTGCCGCCTGACTGGGTCCCGTGTGCACCTATTCCTGCCCAGGTGGGGATTGGTGCTGTCCCTCCCTTGCGGATGTTTGCATCCTTGTAACAAATGCAGGCGTTGGAGCAAGAGCAGATCTTAAAGACCCTCTTGCCTCATGATGAAAGGAAATTTAGGCCATAACATCTTTTCTAGTGAAATCCTGTCTGAAAGCCTAATATTCATGTCAAATAAAAACAGGTCTGGCTGAACCCCGGCCAGGGTGTGACCCCTTCTCAGTCTACCTCCCTCCCGCTCACCTGCCACCCGCGCCCTCCGCGTCTGAGCCCCTCTGGCCTGTGTG
>NW_005879825.1:0-6725 GCF_000147115.1 Myotis lucifugus | reverse complement strand
AAATCCGTGTTTTAGCCTATGGTTTCAGCCTCTTTACTAATAAATTTTTACTATAGGCACAAACAAGTGACAGATTGTGTTTGACTCATCTCCTTCCTCTTTTCACTCTAATGAGCAATTAAATAACCTGAAGCAGAACAATCAAAAGGTTTAAAAAATCCACACACCAGGTAATCTGTTTTTGAATAATTGAAAGTTAGTGGTACTTGGTTCCATTGTTTGTGAAGAATTTCCCAAGTGTCTTTCTCACTTGGAACACCCCATAATAGTATAGTTTTCAATAGAGGTACCATAAACCCAGTCTATAATTTACCAGTATCTTTTGAAAAATGTTTTAAATAAAAGTATGTTAAGGCATGCAGTCATAAATGCTGTGCTATTTGAGAAGACCTGGTGAAATTCTGGTATTCTAAACTAGCTTTCCTATTCAAGCATCATGACCCTTCAGTATTAGTGGATTCTTTCTTTGGGTAATAATTCTCTTTAGCATTTTCTTCCTTCCTCTCTCTTCTCCTTCCCTCCTTTCCCTCTTCCCATTTCTCTTTTACTCCCCCCTTTCTTCTTCACACATTTATTGAGTGCTTGTTATGTGTCATACACTGCTGGCTATAGAGATATGATACATTAAGACAAACATTTGATATAATACTCAGTTGGAAATTAAAATATGAGAGGATAAAAAAGCTGTGGTACATTTACACAATGGAATTCTCCTTGGCTGTAAATAGGAAGGAAATCTTACCCTTCACAACAGCATAGATGGACCTGGAGAGCATTATGATAAGCAAAATAAGCCAGTCAGTGAAAGACAAGTACCCTATGATTTCATCATATGTGGAATCTAATGAGAAAACTGACATAACAAGCAAAATAGAGACAGATTCATAGATAGAGAACAGACTGACAGCTGCCAGAGGGGACGGGGTTGCAAGGTTGGGTGGAAAAAGTAAAGTGACTAAGAAAAGCAAAAAAAACAAAAACAAAAATAAAACAACCTCAGACACAGACAACAGCATGCTAATTACCACAGGGAAAGGAGGGTGGGCGGAGGCAGAAGAGTATTGAGGGGGGATAAATGGTGATGGAAGGGGACTTGACTTGGGGTGATGAACACACAATACAATATACAGATGATGCATTATAGAGTTGTACACCTAAAATCTATGTAATTTTATTAACCCCTAGTAGCCCTGCGCACGAATCCATGCGTGAGTAGCTCGCTGTCCTGCCCTCCTGTAGCTCTCTGCTGATTGTAGATTTGTCGTGACATTATGGCATCCTGGCTAATTTGTATATTCCTCTATTATTATATTAGATTGTCACCCCAATAAATTCAATTTAAAAAAAAGCAAAAAATATTGAATAAGAAAAAAATAGTATAGTTACAAAGTATAATGGATAATTGAGAGATAGATGCCTGGTACTTGGAGGGGCGTACAGGAATGGCAGGTGATGGAAGATCCTTCCAGGCAAAGAAGATGGCTAGAGCAAGAACAGTCACCTGAGAAATAGCAGAGTCTACGAGTGAACAACAGAGTGCCAATATTTTTGTAGTGTTGAGTGCAGGTAAGGGTGTGGCAAGGAATAAGTTGGGAAAGAAGGAAAGAGACTTATAATTCATACCAGAGGCCCAGTGCATGAGATTCTTGCACTCTGGGGAGGGTCCCTCAGCCCTGGCCTGTGCCCTCTCTCAGTACAGGAGCCCTTGAGGAGCGGGTCTAAGCTGTCAGTCAGACATCCTTAGTGCTGCTGAGGAGGCGGGAGAGGCTCCTGCCATTGCTGCTGCTCTCACCAGCCATAGCCCAGCTTATGGCTGAGTGGTGCTCCCCATGTGGGAGCACACTGACCACCAGGAGGCAGCTCCTGCATTGAGTGTCTGCCCCCTGGTGGTCAGTGTGCATCATAGCGACAGGTCATTCTGCTGTTTGGTTGATTTGCATATTAGCCTTTTATTATATAGGATTAGTGAAATTAGAATTTTTCTTATAGATTTCAGGAACTCACAGAAGGATTTTAAGTAAGGGGCTAGAGCAGCCGTGGGCAAACTACGGCCCACGGGCCGGATCCGGCTCGTTTGAAATGAATAAAACTAAAAAAAAAAAGACCATACCCTTTTATGTAATGATGTTTACTTTGAATTTATATTAGTTCACACAAACACTCCATCCATGCTTTTGTTCTGGCCCTCCGGTCCAGTTTAAGAACCTATTGTGGTCCTCGAGTCAAAAAGTTTGCCCACCCCTGGGCTAGAGAGTGGGAATAGAATCACCTGTGCATTTCAGATTGGCATTGTGGCCATATTGGTAGAGACCACGACCAAGACAAGAATGATGGCTGGATTGTGATTAAGAAGCTGATACTGTAGTGCAGGTTCTGACATAAGACTGACCAAAGAACTTGACTATCTGTGGATTTTGGTATCTTCAGTGATTCCTGGAACCAATCCCTGGATACCAAGGGACGACTGTATACATTATTTGGAATTCTTCTGCACAGTAATTCACTAATTAGTTTATTTATTAATTATAATTGACTTGCATCAGTATGAATTCATAGATATAGTTTTGTATTTTGGGGTATAATTCAATACCACTTTATTGCTCTAATTGTTTCAGGTTTGGCCATTAGAGCTCCCTTGGTTGGTGCCTGTGTCCCTTTGACATACTCTATCATTGTGCTTTTGTTTCTTTGAGCATTTTCTTACTTTCTGGTAATGCAAGATGCTTTAGGCTTATCTATAAGCCTGTATATTTCCTGCTCTAATCTTAGACTGAACCATATCTCTAAGGAGCCCTAGTTCCCTTTATTTAAGAATGGTATTATAAATCAAGATTTAGGTGTTAGATTTACCCTTTGCTACTGGGTGTCATTGCTCCTGGGCCCTTTCATCTAACAGAACAAGAACTGTGCAGGTATACTAATGCCTGTGTATCTTTAAACGTTTCTATATGTACCCATCTTTATGTTAAACTAATCATTAGTTCATACTGATGTCTCTAATTCATTACCATAAGGATCATTCCAGCCTCCTCCCGTTGCTTACCTGTAACCTCCCACTCCATCATCCACCTGGCTCCCCACCATCCTGAATCCATCTACGGAATTCTTCAATCCCAGTTTACTTGTACTAGAGAACAGGTCTAACCAAAGTTCCTTTTGCCTTTATTATTTCTAAAGTTAGCACAGCATTTATTTCTCCACCCTCTTCAATGAGGTTGATTCCATCTTGCGATCCTTGACTACCTAAATGATTTTTAAAAAAGCAGGAGCAGACAGGGGGCCAGAGGCTACAGTGGGAGGGGCTGAGCAGGGTCGCGGAGGATGGGTCCAGACCTGCCCCTGTGCCCACTGTGGCCTTGCAACCCACAGATCCTTTCAAGGTGCATGAATTTGTGCACTGGACCCCTAGATTTAATTATATAAGAAATTACAAAACTGTCTCCCAAAGCAGTTGCAAAATTTTAAATTGCCACCAGCAATGAATGAGAATTCCTACTGCTCCACAACCTCACCAGCAAATGGCATTACGAGTTGTTCAGATTTTAGTCATTCTAACAGGTATATAGTAATATCTCATTTTTTTGTTTTAATTTACCATTCCTTAATGAAAAATTATCTTTCTTAAGCTTATTTGCTATCTGTATATGTTATTTGGTGAGGTTTTTATTTAGATCTTATGCCCATTTTTAATTGAGTCGTTTGCTTTCTTATTGTTAGTTCTTTGTATGTTTTGAATACAAGCCATATCAGACATGAATTTTGCAAATTATTTCTCCAAGTCAGTGGCTTCTATTTTCATTCTCTTGACAGTGCCTTTCACAGAGAAATTTTTGATTTTAATAAACTCCACAATTTACCAATTTTTTCTTTCATAGATTATGCTAGCTGTGTTTTTATTTAACATCTCATCACCAACTCCAAGGTCATATAGAGTTTTCTGCTGTGTTTTTTTTCCAAAAAAATTTTATATTTTATAGCTTTGACTTTCACATTTAAGTTCATGGTTCATTTTGAGTTAATTTTTGTGAGAGGTTTGAGGTCTGTGCCTGTATTCATTTTCTGGCATGTGAATGTTCAGTTGTTCTAGCCCCATTTTTTTTTTTTTAAAAAGGAAATCCTTTCTCTGTTAAATCGCCTTTACTCCTTTGTAAAAAAATCAGTTGAATTATATTTGTGTGAGTCTATTTCTAGGCTCCCTATTCTGCTTCATTGAACTATCTGTCTATTCCTTTGCCAATACCACACTGTCTTTATTACTGTAGCCTCACGGAAGTCTTGAAACTTGATAATGTGAGTACTCTAGGTTTATTCTTTTTCTTCAGTATTGTATTGCTTATTCTAGGCCTTTTGCTTTTCCATATAAACTTTAGGAACTGTTTGTTGGTTTCTATAACAAAATTTTGATTGGGATTGTATTGTACCTACAGATCAAGTTGAAAATGGATTGACATCTTTCTAATATTGGATCTTCTAATCCATAAACAGGGAATATCTTTTCAGAGGGTAAAGGGGGGTTAAATATATGTGACAGAAGAAGATTTGACTTTGGCAGGTGGGCACACAATGTAATAGACAGATGATGTATCATAGAATTATACACTTGAAACCTATATAATTTTATTAACCAATCTCACCCCAATAAATTTAATTAGAAAAAAAGGAAACTGGATTGTCTGGATGGGTCCAATGTAATCATTAAGATCCTTTGACTCATTTGTTATTTAAAAATATGCTATTTAATTTCCATGTATTTTGAAATTTCCATCTATCTATTTGTTACTGATTTATAGTTTAATTCTACTGTGGTCCAAGAGTAGACATCGTATGATTTATTTTCTTTTAAATTTGTTAAGGTGTACTTTATGGCCCAGAAGGTAGTTTGTCTTGGTCAATGTTTTATGTGAGCTTGAGAAAAATGTGTATTCTGCTGTTGGGTAAGTAGTCTATAGATGTCCATTCTATCCAGTTGATTGATGGTATTGTTGAGTTTAACTATGTCCTTACTGATTTACTGTCTGCTGGATTTACTTCTGATAGAGGGGTGTTGAACTCTCCAACTATAATAGTAGGTTCATTTATTTCTCCTTTCAGTTCTATCAGCAGTTCTCTGTTGTTAAGTGTATACCAGCTAAGGACTGTAATGTCTTCTTGTAAAATTAACCATTTTACCATTATGTAATGCCCTTCTTTATACCTAATAACTTTTCCTTGTTTGAAGTTTGCTCTGTCTGAAATTAATATAGTTATATCTGCTTTTCTTTAATTAATGTTAGCATGGTATATTTTCTCCATCTATTTATTTTTAATCTATATGTGTCTTAATGTTTAAGTGAGTTTCTTATAGACAATATGTGGTTGAGCTTTGTTTTTTGATCCACTCTGACAATTTCTGTCTTTTTATTGGTCCATCTAGAAATCTCTGCCCTTGAAGTTTGAACTGAAGTATACTGGAGAGGAAAAAAATGGTCAAAATTTTAGTATACATGTACTAGAAATTCAAGTGTTAAGATCCAGGGGTTATGTGAATTTGGATATATATATATATATATATATATAATATTTACAGTTTTTGCCAGTAATTACAATATTGTTTATGCTCAAAACTTTGAACACTACACTCATTAGTAGACTTACCACTTGATCTTATTATTTCTTATATTAATGAAAAAACACATATGTAATCATATCACACACTTGTTTGAATTTTTTTGCTAACTATATTTAGATATAATTGGTTTCTTTTTTAATTCAGAACAATTGCACCAAAACAACCTAACTCCTTATACTTGTGAATTTGTTACCTTACATGGCAAAAGGGTCTTTGGAGATATGATTAAGGTAAGGACCTTGAGATGGGGAGACTATTCCAGGTTATCCAGATAGACCCTATCTAATCATAAAACTCCTTAAAAGTGGAAGAAAAAGGAAGAATATTGGGTGAGAGAGATGTTGACATGAGAAGGACTAGACCTATTGTTGCTGGCATTGAAAATGGAGGAAGGCAACCATGAATCAAAGAAGGTAGTAGAGAAACTATAGACAGCAAGAAAATGGGGATCTGATTTTACAATTTCAATGAACTAAAATCTTCCAATAAGCCCAAATGAGTAGAAAACAGATGATCTCCAGAAATGGATGCAGCCTTCCCACATCTTGATTTGAGTTTGATGAGACCTTTACTGGACTTCTGAGCTACAAAACTATAATTAAATATATGTTGTTGTTTTTAAACCACTCAGTTTGTGATAATTTGTTACAGAAGCACTAGGGGATCTCCATGTTTCATTAAAATTCCAGTGGTATCCATGACTCAAAAAAAAAAGGTTAAGAAATGTGCTGGTGTTTAACTCATTATTACAGTCCCCAAATCTTTTGAAGGTTAAAATCATGGAATAAAATAACTGATGGTCATGAAGATACTCCAAATTTGGGCACTGAAAATAATAATTCTCTCTCTGCTAATAAAGGCAAAACAATTATACTAATCTTCTCCCTTCCAATTTAGTTCCTTTGTTTCCTAACTCCAGGTCTATGGCTGATTACAACTATTCAACTCCCCCTCCGCCCCTGATATTATGTTGTATATGTAAACTTAGGCATCTAACCAAAAGATAGCTTTTAAGAAATTGATTGTCACAAGCAATCAATTGAATATAAACTTATATCATTGAAAAATGCATGTGGGTGGGAAGATTGTGCCAGCAAAATCTAATGAAGAAATTGAT
>NW_005879824.1:0-6725 GCF_000147115.1 Myotis lucifugus | reverse complement strand
TTTTTGACACGGGGTCAAAACAATCCATTAAAGAGAGTTTAGTCTTTTTAATACATGGTATTGGAGCCAAATAAATATATTTACCAATTTTATTATATAAATTTTAATTTTAAATGGATATTGAAACAAAATTTTTTTAAAAACCTAACTATAAAAGTTCTGGGGGTGCCCTGACTGGTTTGGCTCAGTGGATAGAGCTTCGGCTTGCGGACTCAAGGGTCCCAGGTTCGATTCCAGTCAAGGGCATGTACCTTGGTTGCGGGCACGTCCCCAGTGGGGAGTGTGCAGGAGGCAGCTGATCGATGTTTCTCTCTCATCGATGTTTCTAACTCTCTATCCCTCTCCCTTCCTCTCTGTAAAAAATCAATAAAATATATTTAAAAAAAGAAAAAGTTCTGGGGGGAAAAATGAAGTATATGTTACCTGGGGCTATGTAAGAGATCTTATAGATAGGGAGAAAGAAACTGAATCATAAACAAAAAAGATAAGTTGGACTTTAGCAAAACAGAACATTTTTTCTATTTTAATGACACTTTTAATAAGTGAAAGATTAAGCTAAAGCCTGGGACAAAATATTTTTAACCCATAATGAGGAGAAAAATTAATCTAAACCCATCCAAAAAGTACACAGAATATAGAATTAGTAGATGAAGACCTTAAAGGATTTTACTTAAGAAGACATTAAAGCTATCACAACTGAATTCCATATATTCAAAAAGCTAGAAGAAATTAAGAACATGTTAAATAGAGATGTGGAAGATTTTTTAAAATACTTTAATTGAACTTGTAGAGACAAACTTCCCTGTCTGAGATGAAGAATGCCTGTGAGGAAAGTAGTGACAGATTAGATATTTCAGAAGAAAAGATTATTCGTTTACAGACATATTAATAGAAATTACCTAAAATAACAGAAAAATAATGAACAGGGCATCAGTGGGACAACTTCATGTGACCTAATACATGTATAAGTAAAGCCCTTGAAGGATAGATAGAAGAGGACAAAAAATATAGTCAAAGAAATAGCTGAAATTGTTCCAAATTTGGTGAAAAATATAAGTCAATAGGTCCAAATATCTCAGTGAATCCCAAGCACAAGAAACACAAAGGAAAGTACACTAAGGTACATCATAACCAATTTGCTTTTATAAAATCAGTAATTTTACCAGTGTTTTAAAAGCAGTGAGAGAAAAGAAGACATTATGTACAGAGGAACAAAGATGACAATGACAGGTTTCTTGCTGGAATCAATGCAAGCCCAAAGACAGTAGAGAAACATCTTTAAAGTATTGAAGAAAAGAAAAAGCTTAAACTGAAATTCTATAACAGCAATAATAGCATTCAGAAGCAAAGGTGAAATACAAACATTTTCACATGTACAAATGCTGAAAGAATTCATCATTAGCACACCTACACCACAAGAAATGATAAAGGAAACTCTTTAAGCAAATGGAAAATGATGAAAAGCCTTTGAAATGCTAATTATGTTGGTAAATTTTTATAACTTGTTCATTACTTAAATGTATTTACAATTAATTGACTATTTAAAGCAAAGTATTATAACAATGTATAATATGTAAAAGTAAAACCCATGACAACATCATAAAAGCTAATGAAGAAAATGGAGAAATGAAATAATTCTGTTATAAGGTTTTAATACTATATATTAAGTGGTATAATATCACTCAACAGTAGACAGTGATAAGTTAAAGTTGTACACTATAAACCTTGCATAAAGCAAAAATGACACAACAGTTATAGTTAGTAAGCTAACATAAGTAAGAAAATGAATTATCAAAAATTCCCAATTAATCCATAGCAAATAGCAAGATAGTAGACTTAAATGTCATCTTCAATAATCACATTAAATGTAAATGGCCTAAATACCCTAATTAAAAGGCAGCAGTTGTCAGATTGTGTAGAAAACAGACCCAAATATATGCTCCACACAACAGAACCACATTAAATATAAATATTTAAAGGTAAATAGTTTTAAAATTACAGGATGGGAATAGATATACCACATTAACACTAATCAAATGAAAGCTGAAGTGGATATCCTATATAATAAAAGGCCAGAGGCCGTAAGAATCACGACCGGAACGACCACTTGACCAGTCACCATGAGGTGAATTGACCACCTCTCAGTCCCTCCCCCCGCAGCCCACAGGCTCAGATTGCAGCAAGGCAGGCAGCAAGTCGGCAGGCAGCGGTGGGCTACTGCACGCAATTTTGTGCTCTGGGCCTCTAGTCTATAATAATAAAAGTGTAATATGCTAATTAGACCAGACAGCTGAACAACCTTCCAGACGTCATTCCAGATGTCCTTCCAGACGACCTCCCAGACGAAGTTGCAGGGGCCGAGGCAGAGGCGGTTAGGGGCAATCAGGCAGGCAGCCTAGCAGTTAGGGGTGATCAGGCAGGCAGGTGAGCGGTTAGGAGCCAGCAGTCCCAGATTGCGAGAGAGATGTCTGACTGCCGGTTTAGGCCCGTTCCTCCAGGATCGGGCCTAAACCGGCAGTCAGACATCCCCTGAGGGGTCCCAGATTGCGAGAGGTTGCAGGCCATGCTGAGGGAACCCCCCCCCCCCCGCACTAATTTTGTGCACCAGGCATATATATATATATATATATATATGCCTAAGCGACCGGACGACTGGTCGACCGGTAGCTGTGATGTGCACTAACCAGAAGGGGGCAGACACTCAACACAGGAGCTGCCCCCTGGTGGTCAGTGCGCTCCCACAGCAGGAGTGCTGCTCAGCTGACCAGCGGGCACCAGACCAGAGACCACAACTGAGCGGCAGCAAGCCTACCAAGTGGCAGCGGCGGCAGGTGCAGCGGGACTGGGATGAGCAGGAGTGGCAGGCGGCGTTGGACTGCCAGTTTCAGCCCGATCCCCTCAGACTATGCTGAGGGAACCCTACCAATGCACGAATCTATGCACCAGGCCTCTAGTGTGTGTGTGTGTGTGTGTGTGTGTGTGTGTGTGTGTGTGTGTGTAACCCTAATATGCAAATAAACCGAACGACGGAACAACCGGTCGCTATGATGTGCGCTGACCATCAGGGGGCGTGTGCAGAACATGGCCGGCGTCAGCAGCAGGCGGCAGAGTGCGGAACATGGTGGGCATCGGCTGTGGCAGGATGGTGGAGCAGTTGAGTGGGGGCGTCAGACCAAGGCGGGGCACTGGTCACTGTCATCAGGACAAGCCTCTGGTGGTTACTGAAAATTCTTTGCTCCCATGTACCGTGGTCCCACCAGGCACTTGCACCTGCAACCGGCACCGGCCCCACTCGCACCCGCTGCCACTCAGGGCTTCTCCACCTCCCCCTGCTCCTGAGGGGCGATAAGGGCAGCAGCCGCCTCTCATACCTGTTGCTGGCACCAGCCCCAATTCCTCCGCATCATGGAGCAGGGCCGGCACGATCAGTGCATGGGAGCTGTGGCAGCGGGAGTGAGACTGCCGGCAGACAGGGAACCAGGAGCTGCAGTGGGAGGGGCCAGGTGGGGGCGCGCAGGATGGGCCGAGACCCACCCCTGTGCCCACCGCAGCCTCAAGGCACACAGTTCCTTTCAAGGTGCACAAATTTGTGCAGTGGGCCCCTAGTATTAATATAAGACAGTATATTTCAGAGCTCATAGAACCAGATCCCAGAAAGTTGAAGTGAGCCACTACTGTATTCTCTGCTATCTGTGCCCACAGTGAACCCTTACTCTCGCAATTGACACATTCTGGATATGAGAACTGGCTCTGGTCTAGAAACTGAGCATAGGATTATGATTTTCCATTGAAGTAGCTACCTTTATCTATCTACTTATCCAATATTGATCTCTTGCGAATATATGTTATATATAAAACATCTTTATTGATTACCCATCTGTATTGCTTCTAGTAACATCAAGTTCTCTGAGCCATTTATCTCCATAAATCCCCATGTGTCAGGCACCCATTAGTTGTCATTCAAAGCTTGCTGCCTTGGGATGAGGATATTAGGGTTGATGCAATTGAGAATTTTAAACACCCAAATTAACCTCAATACTTTGGGCCTGTGGAAGGGACCCACTTCCACTTTTAAAAAATTTTGAATGACAACCAGTGGGTGCCTGACCCATAATACTTATTTCCACCATTCCCCTGATAATTAATTGCTACTACCTAACCTCTGCTATTGAATTATATCATCTACATTTAAAGAAGGAATTCCATTTCTGTGACACCATCACCTTTAAAGTTCCCACTTACAGAGAACAGTCACTACTAGGCTATTCAATGATGCTGGTAAATGAAGCATCATCCAAATCGTCCGAGGGAACATAATGAGCTAGGTTTTGGTTTTATATAACTCTAGAGGCCCGGCACATGAAATTTGTGCCTGCGTAAGTTCCCTAGGCCTGGCCTGCAATCAGGGCCGATCTTCCCTGGCTGCCAGCAGCCAGCCCTGCCCCCCACTGCCGACGCTGGTCACCCTCGATGTGTGGGGCAACTGGCTGGGCGATTGGGGCCCTGCTCGCTCACACCCGCCTTGGCCTGGTGCCACTGCATCTGTCCGCCACCTGGTTCTCCATTTTTCATTGAGCAATCAGATGTTGGCTGTTTCCGCCCGCTCACCAGCCCCACCCCCCACAGCTGGTCACCCTCTGTGGGGTGACTGGCTGGCCAATTGGGGCCTGCGGGCTGGGGACATCTGCGTTGAGCATCTGCCCTCTGGTGGTCAGTGTGTGTCATAGCAACTGGTCGTTCTGCCGTCTGATTTGCATATTACACGTTTATATATATATACTAGAGGCCCGGTGCACAAAAATTTGTGCACTGGCGGGGGAGGGGGGTGGTGCTGTCCCACCCTGCCTGCAGTATGCAAATTAGCTGCCATCTTTTTTGGCGGTTAATTTGCATATCGTGTTGATTAGCCAATGGGAGGCATAGCGAAGGTACAGTCAATTACCATGTTTGTCTATTATTAAATAGGATATTATTTTTATATATGTATATATATATATGTGTGTGTGTGTGTGTGTGTGTGTGTGTGTGTGTGTGTATATATATATATATTTTAGAGGCCTGATGCATGAAGATTCGTGCAAGAATAGACCTTCCTTCCCCTGGCTGCGGGCACCACCTTCGCTCTGGCCAGAGCCACCTTTGCGCCTTCACTCTGGCCCAGAGCCGCCTTTCCACCTTTGCTCTGGCCTGGAGCCGCCTTGCACCTTCACATGCTGCCCAGAGGCCCGGAGCAACCCGGCCCGGCCACCACCATCTTTGTCATGTCAATTTGCATATTCCCTACTTATTGGCTGTGGGCGCCGCCATCATTTTTGCAAAGTGATGGTCAATTTGCATATTCCATCTTTATTAGATAGATACAGATTTCCACTCCAGCATACCCACTTCTTTGAGGTTTTTACTTCCTGAATAGTTTATAGCACCAGTTATTATCTCTCTACTTATATAATGTGGGCCATGTTTCCATAATACATCTTGTTTCACAAAGCTCTTTTCAGGTTTCCAAGAACCACCACATCTGTACTATAAACTGACTCCAAGATCCTTTTCTCGGGGCATTTACTAATCTGAGTAGTGGGAGAAATCCCCAAATAAGGAACTTTAAATTCCATTTTCCTGGCCCAGCACCCTTAGGATCTACTCCCAGGCATATTCTGCCAGTGCCTATGGTACTTATTAGCCATGGGCTAGGACTCTATCATTCTCTTTCTTCTAAATCTTTGTCCTCCCTCAGCAGTCCCAACATGAGAAGATACTGAGATTTGATTAATTACTTCTTTGGTGCCCAGTAGGTGAAGTGAGGTCAGGATCTGAAAAAGGAAAGTATTATAAGGCACCTGCTTCATTTGAAACTTCTGTTCATCAAGCAAGGTGGAGTTCTTATCTCCTAAAATGTGGAAATGGGTCCCTTCCACAGGCCCAAAGGATTGAGGGTAATCTGAGTGTTCATAATTCTCAGTAGCATCAACCCTAATATCCTCATCCCAAGGCTCACGGTCCCACTTCTCTTTCAGGGCCATGACTTTGGCATAGAAGACTTGAGCAGGTTGATAAGTCATCCTTCTCTTTAGCTCTGCCACGCTTATAATTAGGTCACATTCCTAATTTTAAATCATGGCTGCCCTCTGCTTTTTTTTTTTTTTACTCCTCACCCAAGGATGTGTTTATTGATTTTAGAGAGAGAGGGAGGGGGAGAAAAACAGAGATAGAGAAACATCAATGCAAAAAAGAAACATCAATTGGTTGCCTTCGCTATGCAACCTCACGGGATCGAACCCAAAACCTAGATTATATGCCCTCACTGGAAATTGAAACCACAACCTTTTTGGTGTACAAGTCAATGCTCCAATTATCTGATTCACCCATCCAGGGCTGTCCTTTGATTTTTTTTTTCTTCAAATGAGTGTTTAACTGACCTAAGTCTGTCATTCTCTTTCTTCAAATAATCAGTGGTGCTTCGAAATAACCACCCAGTTCCATAGTCCTAATACTTAACTCTATCATTGCTCAGAAATGCCAGAGAATTACACAGGCTGGTACATTTCTTTCCACCTTATTACATCCCCATTAACACAAGTAAAAGTCTTAACATTTGCACTACTACATCCTGCCAGACTCTAGGACATTTTCTAGAGTCTGCATCTATACTGGTAGCAACTGTCCTAGGTAGGGTTTCCTAAAGGCAGAACCCCAATGGTATCTACAACAATAGCCAAGTAGCCAGT
>NW_005879823.1:0-6727 GCF_000147115.1 Myotis lucifugus | reverse complement strand
TCTCATCATCAGAGAGTTTACATTCTATTGGAGGCAGATAGGCACTGAAAACATGAGTAAGACTTGTGGTATGCAGGAGAGAGATAAATGCCAGGGGGAAAATTTAAGCAAGGAAGGGTTTAGGGGATCATTGAGATGGGTTGCAATTTAAAATAGGGAGGGTCTTGATAAGCTGATAACATTTGAATAAAGACCTGGGAGGTAGTCGGCCAGTGTGGCTCAGTGGTTGAGCGTCAACCTATGCATCAGGAGGTCACAATTTGATTCTGGTTAAGGGCACATGCCCGGGGTGTGGGCTCAATTCCCAGTGTGGGGCGTGCAGGAGGCAGCTGATCAATGATTCTCTCTCATCATTGAGGTTTCTATCTCTCTCTCTCTCCCTTCCTCTCTGAAATCAATAAAAAAACAAAATAAAACAAAAAAAGACCTGGAAGACAATAGAGAGCCCTGTTGCTGTCCAGGCAGAAGGCAGAGAACTTGGGGTGAAGAAAGAACAGCAAGGAGGGCAGTGGGGCAGAATGGGCTGGGGTGGGGAGGGGGGTTGACTCTTCCCCAAGAGACATCTGGCCGTGTCTGGAGACACTTTTTGTTGACACATCCGGGGAGACATTGCTTCTAGTGTCTAGGAGTAGAGAGGCCAGATAGCATCACCCCCACCCCCACACACAAAGAATTATCCACCCCCATCCCCAAAAAAGAATTATCCACCCCAACTATCAATAGTCCCAAGGTAGAGGAACCCCACTCTAAGGAAAAGTTGGCTGCAGATGTGGATGAAAAAGGGATTCTATGGAAAGTAACCTCACAGGGTTATCTGACCATAAATTTCTAACTGGGCAGGTGGGTAATCACGCCACAGACCTATAACTTTTTAGTAAAAGGTTTATCTTTGCCTTAAGCAAGCTCTGTCATTGTTTCTGTGCATCTAGGTTAACATACTTTTGAAATAAAGAGTAACCATCCTCAAGAGAGCGCCTAATCTTAACTATCCTGTAATCCAATCTGCACATGACCACTCCCAAGAGAGTGCATAATCTTTTTTTTTAATATATTTTTTATTGATTTCAGAGAGGAAGGGAGAGGGAGATAGAAACGTCAATGATGAGAGAGGATCATTGATTGGCTGCCTCCTGCATGCCCCCCACTGGGATCAAGCCCTCAACCCAGGTATGTGCCCTGACCAGGAATCTAACCATGACCTCCTGGTTCATAGGTTGATGCTCAACCACTGAGCCACGAAAGCCGATGAGAGCTCATAATCTTAAACACCATTCAATTCCATCCCTGGGTTGCTTCCTCCCACCTTCATGTATTCTTCCTTATCTTAATTTCAAATGCATAAAAGAAGCTGCAAAACTGTTGTTCTCAGGAGCATTTGAGATCTTGTTCCACGGCATAGGTCGGCAGTGTGGCTCAAACAAACTCATAAAAATTCTCTACAGGTTTGGACATTTCTTATGTTGACACTGATGATGTCAGAGAAATAACAAGAAGTGAAGGGCTAGGGGATGGGGGGTGGGGAGGGAGATCACCAAGATCCCTCTAGGCATGTTAGGACTTTAGGCCAGATGCGAAGCCCCTGGTTGTAGGTGTAAACATAACTAGTGTGTAGCTGGTGGTCCTTCATCTTGGTTCTAGGTCTGGTGCTCTCTCTCTCTCTCTCTCTCTCTCTCTCTCTCTTAATCCTCATTCGAGGATATTTTTCCATTGATCGTTTAGAGAGAGTAGAAGAAAGAGGGAAAGACAGAAACATCGATGTGAAACACATATATTGGTTGCCTTCTGCACGCACCCCGACCAGGGCCGGGGCTGGGGAGTAGCCCTTGACCAGAATCAAACCTGGGACCCTTTGGTCCGCAGGCCAATGCTCTATCCACTGAACCAAACCGGCTAGGGCGGCACTAGCTCTTTTGACTTCCTCAGGGTAGCCCTCACCTCAGTGACTAGAAAGTGGAGGACAAGAATTTTCCAGTCATTAAGTAAGAGTGATCAGCCCATAAAACCCCTGCTTTGCTAGGAAGTTGTTAATCCTGATTATGTGAGAATAGCTTAGCCTTCCTCAATTATTAGGAACCATAGGCAGTCCCAGGATTTACTGAAGGCTGGTTGTAGGGTAAGGCTGATCTTTGGATGTAAACCTTGCCTTCTAGAAAATTTTAATGTAATGAGGGATGGGAGGAAGGGAGAGAACTTAACCCGCAAATTTATACCTGGAACAGTTATGCAGCACCTGCTAGGCGCATACTACTTGCTGAGAGCTGAGGTTAGAGGGATGAATGGATGTAAGTGTGTGAGGGAAGGGGTTTGGGGGAGATGACCTACCCACAGATCCCACACTATGGTGAGATATGTCCAGGAGGTGGTGGTCACTTTGGTATATCCATGGCTTGAGTTGAATCAGAATCTCACAGTCAGGACCCCTGAGAAGCCAGATGCAAATAAGGCCATGGAGAGGTGAGAGAACCTCTCAGAGCGCTGGTTGAAATGGGAAGCCTGAGTGTTACCAGGGCAGTCTCCGTGTATCCATTCCACACATTTTTTAGGCACCACGCTAGGCTAGGCATACAGTGGAGAAGCAGGTATCTGTACTCAGTGAGCTTTTATGCCAGAGGGGAATCATATAATAAACAAATAAAATATATAAATCCATATCAGAGGGGAACAATGATAGGAAGATCATAAAAGAGGACAATAGGATGGAGGGCAGGGGAGTTACTTTTTAAATTAGGGTGATCAGAGAAGGCTGCTTTGAGGGGGTGACATTTATCCTAAGCCTGGAAGAGAGGAGCCAGCCAGTAGAATTCAAGAGAAGCAAATCCCTCGTGTGCAAAGGCCCTGAGGTGGAAAAGTGCTCCAAGTGTAATCACAGTGCTCTCTACAGTGTCCTCAACAGGAGGTCAGTTAGCCTCTGTGTGGGTGTCTGCACTGTCCGCGGGCTCACAAGTCTCCTCTCAGGGAGCTTGTAAGTTATGAATCATGGCATAGCTATCACTATGGCTATAACATTGATGGGGAACCTCATGCCGACCATAACCTCTGCTCATCTGATTGGAACCCTGAGGCTCAGAGAGTGAAGCAAATTGCCCAGGTCACTTGTTTGTCAAATGGCAGAACAAGGATTTGAATCCCAGGCAAACTCTTAAGCCCTGGGCTTGTAATGGACACGAGGCATTGCTGATTTGAGGTGATTTGGCACCACTTCCCCCCACTACCAACCCCCGCCCCTTCCTACTTCTCGGTAAAGCGGGAACTCTTGGGCCTGGACGTCCCTACCTCTCCTTGGGCCTTGAACATGGCCTCCAGGCCTGCTGTGCCTTGGTCCCCACACCGAGGGCAGAGGACCGCCCTCTGACACATAACAGCACGGGATGCTGAGAGCTGTGGTCTGAGGCTGGTGAGCCAAATCAACCTTGCTGGAAACCATCCCTCTAGGCAACTCCTTCCAGAAGGAAGAGTTCCCGGCCCAGAGCTGTGTTCTGTTCCAGCCTGCCCCCTCCATGGCCCCAGACCTCACTGAGTCAGCCCAGGCCTGCGTGGGCGCAACCTCTGGCTTCTGCAACATCCTGTGTCTGCCCTCTGTGCACCTATTTTTCATTCTCAGGGAATCCCTCCCATCAGGGTTTGTTTTTACTCTCTGGAGCCAACCAGACCACAGAACAATTAACATGACGCCCCCAGAGGCACCCAGGAGCCACTCCTGCACTACACAGTCCTCTACCTCCTGGGTCTGTTGGGAGCCTCCTCTCCTCTCTCCCCAAGGCCTCAAATTCTCCTCCTCCTTCAACCTTCACAGTTAGAACCTTCTCTTCCAAAGGGCCTCACTGCTGTCCCCGTAACCCTGAGCTTCTATCCCTTGCTGTCTGAGTCCTGGGAGTGGACATCGTTGTGTCTGTCGAACATCACTTCTGCTCCTTCTTCTGATGACAACACTGACTTTCCTCTGGAGGAAGGCCCCTCCTCAGATTAGATGGGGCCTCTAATCACATAGTATCCTTTCTTCTGACCACTGTGATTGGCCTAGGGATGGGCATGTGACCCAAACCAGGCCAATTGGAATCCTTGCCTGGGATTTTGTATATGGAACATAGGAAGAAACACCTCTCTCTCTCTCTTTGCTTTGGATTTGCTAAATGGGTGATGTGAGTCAGGCTGGCACAATCTGCATCCTTTGTTCTTCTCCCCTAACCATATGGAAGGTCCCCATCTGCAGCGGGAGGAAGTGAGGCCAGCACTCAGAGAAAGGCAGAGAGTGAGGAGATGAGTGCTCATTATTAGAGTGTTTAGAGTCCCTGGTCCTGGGCTCACATCAATTAATGGGCTAGATTTACTTTCTTACTTATTATTTACTTTTTAAAAATATATATATATTTTATTGATTTTTTACAGAGAAGAAGGGAGAAGGATAGAGAGTTAGAAACATTGATGAGAGAGGAACATGGATCAGCTGCCTCCTGCACACTCCCTACTGGGGATGTGCCTGCAATCAAGGTACATGCCCTTGACCGGAATCGAACCTGGGACCCTTCAGTCCGCAGGCCGATGCTCTATCCACTGAGCCAAACTGGTTAGGGCATTATTTACTTTTAAAAAAATCCTCACCCAAGGATATTATTTCCATTGATTTTTTTTAAGAGATAATGAAAGGGATGGGGAGAGACACACAGAGAGTAACACCAATGTGAGAGAGACTGGTGTGTCTCCCGCATGCACCTCAAACAGGGTTGGGGATCAAGCCTGCAACCGAGATACGTGCTCTTGACTGGAATTGAACCTGGGACCCTTTAGTCTGCTGGCCGATGCTCTAACCACTGTAAAACCAGTAAGGCTACCTACTATTTACTTGTGCTTGAGCAAGTTTGAGTTTATTTGTTTTTGGTCACTTGCAATCAATAGTCCAAACAAGTACAGTCATTCATAAGGTTCTTTCTGGTACTATGCCATACAAAATGCCCTTTTGGGGGGTCTGTGCTTCTGTCTTCTCATGTAGATGGCAATCTCCTTCAGAGCAAGAGTTATAAAGCTAAAAAAAGGTTTATTATGTATTTTTTGGTAGAAACAAATATAGGCAATTAATAAAATATAATAAAATGAACACTTGTGACCTGCTATGTGGCCAAGAGCTAGAACATGACTGAGATCACCCACGCTACCTGTCGGCTCCTCCCTGGTTCCATAATCTGTCTGCCTCGAGAGGTAATAAGTACCCTAAATTTTATGCTTAGTATTCCCTTGCTCTAAAAAAAAAAAGTAAGATACATTTGTATGATTCACTTAGAAAATGTTAGTTAGCTTTGCTTGTTTTTAAGCTTTAGAAAAAATGATATGCCATATGTATCCTCTGAAACTCACTTTTTTGATGCATCATTTGTTTCTAAGAGTCATCATCATGTAACTAGAGTTCATTCATTTTCATTGCCCCATAATATTTATTATATTGTGGGAATAGACCACAATTCACAATTAATTCCTTCTCTTGGTTACGGACATCTGGATTTTCATTAGTTTTATTATTACGAACAACACTTCTTTGAACAGCCTTGTACACATCTTTCACACAAGTGCAAGAGTTTCCAGGGTATATACGTAGGAGAGGAGTTAATTGTTGCTTATTGGTGTGTTCAACTCTACAAGCGAGTGCCAAATTGTTTTCCGAAGTGGTTGTACCTATTATACTCCTCTCCACCTTGTGTAAGAGCCACCACCGCCAACATCCCAGTACCACTTGTGCCCTACTTCTGAATCCCCACAGTGCCTAGCATGCTCTCTGATTTGTCATAGAATCAAAAAATGGCTTATTTACTGACTGCCTGAGAGAGTGAAATGGTTGGGTAAGTGGCATGGAAGATGGACTGTCAGAAAATTGAAAAAGGAGTAGAGACCATCTTCACTTAGAAAGATGAGCAACTGGAACCCCAATATCTCAGAAGGTCAGTGCTGGCCACAGACCCCACCCTGGGCTTCTTTGGGATGATACCCTGGGACCCTCTTGGAGGCCTTCATGATTGCCTGGTCTGTCCTCAGTGCTCAGCAAGTCCTCCCCTAATTAACACAAGCTTCTAGTCTGAGCCTGCTGTGGGGGCCTCCTGCCATGCTCTGCCCACCTTGCAGCATTCTGTAGTGGGCTTTTCAGATTGCTGCTCGGCTTTTGCCACAAGCCTGGGAGGGAGGCTTTGAACACCACCTCTCTGGGGAATCCTATCTCTCTCTATAAAAGCCGAATGTGCAAATTGTCCCCTTGGGAGTTCGACTGGGAGAGCGGAAGTTCAATTGTTCACTATGACATGTGCTGACAACCAGGGGGTGGTACGGAATGAAGGAAGGCCCCAGCCAGCAGCCAGAAGGCCCCCATCGGCCCTGATTGCCAGCCAGGTCTAGGGACCCTACCTGTGCATGAATTTTGTGCACCGGGCCTCTAGTCTATCAATAATACCTCTCATACCCAGATGGGCCCTAATGTCAGTTTCAAGATTCTCAGATTTCCCGGCCCTCCTTACTCTAACATTTTTTCTTAAAAGTTTTTTTTTTAAACAGGCAAATCTTCGTAACATGGTTGAACTTTTTCACCGTGCTTAGCCACACCTGAAATTCATAATCTTCATACACACACACACACACACACACACACACACTCACAAAGTGCACATTTCTCGCTTCAACTCTAAGGCCTACAAGAAGAGTTTTCTGTGGAAGGTCAGCAGCTCTGATTGCATTTCTTTATTTAGAACAT
>NW_005879822.1:0-6729 GCF_000147115.1 Myotis lucifugus | reverse complement strand
AAAAATCGTAACTACATGAAGATACAAGACTCATAGTTCTAAGAATCAAATCAAATCACCCTGTGGAAACCCAACCTGGCACTGCAGAGTAGACATTCAAACAATGTGAGATATACCCCTCTCTCCCTTATGCTCCAGTCTCCACTGGCCATGTATTCATCAAAGACTGCTATCCAGCTGTGAATCATCAATAAATACTAGTACATCATCTAGGCCTTTCTCCAATATGTCCAGAAGGGGATCATGAGACCTTCCCAGATAGTTTGCTAAAATTGAGAAAGATTTATTAACATAGTTATTATGTTTTCAATCTAAAAATGCTGTTTAAGTTATTATGTTTTCAATCTAAAAATGCTGTTTATATATTTGTCCAGCCCTTTACCTCTTAGAAAATAACATGACATGCCTTATCCTAAAAGTTGGGACTCCAGTTCAGGGATTATATTCAGCATAGGGAATGGCATGGAATAGGTGCTTAGTATAGATTAGAGCTTATTTTTAATACCATTTTGTCAAAAAGAAAACAGATAAGCAGAGAGAGGATACAGGTCAAGAAGAGAGCCAAGATTGCCCTGCTGGGACACTTGCTTAAATGTGAATTAGAAATTATTGCCTTTTAAAAATCTATGATACTTTAAAAAATATGTTTGTATTGATTTTTAGAGAGGAATGGAGAGAGACAGAGAGATAGAAACATCGATGAGAGAGAAATATACCGACTGGCTGCCTCCTGCACACCCCTTACTGGGGAACCAGCCCATAACCCAGGCATTTGCTCTGACTGGAAATTGAACCAGTGACCTCTTGGTTCATGGACTAATGTTCAACCACTGAGCCACACCAGCTAGAAAATCTATGGTTCTTTCATATCATCCTCTGTCTCATTACTTCAAAAATCTCTACTTTTTTTTGTATATCCATTGCCAGTGATGTCAAACCTGTAGTTGCATCAATACTTGCACTCCTTCTTCATAAACTCACTAGCTAAACTCTGGTGAGCTCAGGCTTATTTAAAATTATCCATTAAAAACGTTTTTCAAGGTCATCATTGACCTGCTAATGGTGGACTGCTCTCCTCCCAATGCTTGCTCACAATGTCTGACATCTCCCAACACCTCATCATCCCTTTCCTCTCCCTGCCCTTCACCTCCCGCTTTTCATTCACAAGGTCCTCTTGTGTGCCTTCATGTGGGGATCTATTTATTTCACAAATCGAGATTGTCACTTCTAATCCAATAATGCTAATAGCAGCTACATATCCAGACTTGACCTCAAAGATGACTGGCATCTACCCCCAAAATGCCATTAATGCTTCCTTCTCCTTTTCCATCAGTGCTGCTGCATATTTGGCCTTTTCTCGAATCTGCTAGAGACTTCAACAGTATCATTATTAGGCTTCATTTTCCCTCTTTACTTTCTCCTCTCTTTCTTCTCTTTCTCTGTTGTTACTTAACATTCAGACAATGTGAGGGAAATTTCTCTGGGAAATTTTTTAACAAAATTAGTAGGAAAAAATATATAAAAATAGCCCATTTCACCTGGCCCCTCTTCTAGCCAGAGGTGGGACTTGTCCCTAGAACCTATCCTATTCCATCCTCTAGAAGCCAGAGGGGTGGTGGGTAAACCACGGAAGTATAGTGATTCTGCTGACCCTAACCATGCTATGCAGATCCTGTCCTCTCAGGATCAAGATTTAGAATCCCTCTGTCAAGATGGGGAAAGGGATCTGTGGGCACAAGATCCCAGTGTTTATCAACTAAAATATATATATCTACACTAATAAAAGAGAAACATGGTAATTAGCGTACGACCGCTACCCTTCCCATTGGCTAATCAGCATAGCCTTATGCAAATTAACTGTCAGCCAAGATGGCGGCCGGCAGCCATGCACTGAAGGGAGCAGGGAAGCTTGCTTGCTTCAGTGACTGCGGACTCCAGCGTTCCCCGCCTGCAGCTGCCGGCCTCTCAGCTGCAACTCTAAGCAACTATGTACTGTGTTGCAAATAAGAAGCTAAACAAAACCCCAGAAACTGGCTTTCAGTCAGCCAGGTTCACCCAGCCGGACCGCAACATTGTATCAATGTTTTCAGCAGCAGCGAGGCCTAAGAGCTAAAGCTGGCCCAGAATAAAAAAAAAAAAAAAAGAAAACAAGGAGCGGTTGGGAGCTTCAGTTACTCGCCAGCCGGAAAACAGCCCTCAGCCCCTCACCCAGACTGGCCAGGCACCCCAGTGGGGACCCCCACCCTGATCCAGGACACCCTTCAGGGCAAACCAGCCATCCCCTACCCATGCACCAGGCCTCTATCCTATATAGTAAAAGGGTAATATGCCTCCCAGCACCGGGATCAGCGGAGCAGCGAGGCTCGTGGCACCGGGATCAGCGTGACAGGGGGCAGCGCCCAAACCCCCTGATCACCCTGCTGCTATGTGAGTGACGGGGGGGGGGGGCGGGCCACAACCTCCCTATCCGCCCTGCTCTGTTCATGACAGGGGAAGGCGCCCCAACCCCCTGATCAGCCCTGCTCTGTGCCTGATAGGGGGGAGCTCCCCAATCCCCTGATCGCCCTGTGGCTCTGTGTGTGACAGGGGGCGGGGCCACAACCTCCCTATCTGCCCTGCTCTGTTCATGACAGGGGAAGGCGCCCCAACCCCCTGATCAGCCCTGCTCTGTGCCTGATAGTGGGGAGCTCCCCAATCCCCTGATTGCCCAGCGGCTCTGTGTTTGACAGGGTGCGGCACACCAACCCCCTGATCGGCCCTGCTCTGTGTGTGACAGGGTGCAGCGCCCCAACCCCCTGATCGGCCCTGCTCTGTGAGTGACAGGGGGCAGCGCCCCAACCCCCTGATCGGCCCTGCTCTGTGCGTGACAGGGGGTAGCGCCGCAACCCCCTAATCGGCCCTACCCTGAGTGTGACTGAGGGTGGCATCACAACCTCCCGATCCGCCCTGCTCTGTGCATGACAGGGCGGCGCCCCAACTCCCTAATCGGCCCCGCTCTGAGCCTGACCAGGGGCTGCACCTAGGGATTGGGCCTGCCCTCTGCCACCCGGAAGCAGGCCTAACAAAGCAGGTCGTTATCTCCCGAGGGGTCCCAGACTGCGAGAGGGCACAGGCCGGGGCTGGGGGACCCCCCGCCCCCGAGTGCACAAATTTTTGTGCACCAGGCCTCTAGTATATATATATATTGAAGGAGAAAATGAGATGGCAGCCACAGCAGAAGTCATTTAGGTGTACCTCTGGTGCTAATCCATGTGCAGAGGTAGGAAGCATGGGGACAACACGTGTTCTCCTCACATAGGGGGCCAGTACCATAAAATGGGCAGCAGCTATTAAATGTCATCCAAAGTGTATCTACAGGGACAAGAGGAAACACCAATCCATCACTTAATTTTCACTTTTAGTTGCAACATGGAGCTCAGTGTCTAATCTGGTTTCCTGGCATCGCATGCTCTTCAGTCCTGGTGTGACCCATGGAAAGATTCAAAAACAAAGAACAAGCGCCAAAAACCTGCACAGAGTCATTGCCTCCACTCACTGCTATGTCACCGCCCTGCAATGCAATCTGAACATGATCTACAAACAGAAGAGGGAAGGCCCCTTTCCTTTTCCAAAATCTGCATTATGACAAATTCTCTTTTTATAACCACCTTCAATGATGCAAATATACCAGTCCCATTTTCCATTTCACCCTAGACCACATATTATTACTTATATTGTCCTTTCATAACTAGAAGCTTCTGTTCACACTGTTTCCTTTTAATTCTATCCTTTGTTTTCAATTTATTTCTTTTAGAATAATCAGCACTTATTCATGCATTCTTATTTTTTCCCAAATTGCATTAATTTGGTGCAGTCTACATATTATGCAATGTGGTGGACCTGTGCTTCCCTCCTCAAGGGCTAAAGCTGGAGACTGGAGAGAGACTGATAAACAAAACAATTACAATTCTACCATATATCTTACAATGCATGTGTAAACAAGTAAGTCAGAGACCAGAAGGGACAATGAAAAACTTTGCTCTAAATATAGTAAGACCATAAAACGAGATTTTCCAAAGTATAGGAGACTGAAGGGCTTTCCGGATTTAGGGACCAGGTTTAGCTCATGGTAGCTGGAAGAGAAGGTCAAGTGATGGAAGAGAATGTTGTCCAAGTAGCAGTTTACCTTGCTACCTTCCCTTCCTCCCCAGCTACTCAAAAAGAAGATGTGAGTGGAAGCTTGGAGCTCAATTCTGAGGTCTATGTTTAACCAGTCTGAGAAGTTGAGAACAAGGTAACCTGGCTGTGTGATGAAGTTTGTGTCAAAGTGCTGAGGCTGGCCCTGATGGAGGCCAGGTACAGGTCCTCTGCAGTATCTGGGCAAGAGAGACACACACCAGCCCCAGCCAAAGGGCTGGGGAAATTGGGACTGGAGAGACATTTTTGCTCTTTCTTAATATCACCTTTCACATCAAATCTTCCCTTCCAGAAGAAAACTGACATTCTATGCGCTATCTCCATGGCAATGCGCTTCTCCTTCTGCTCTGATGTTGGTCCCTGCACATTATAGCTCTCCCCACTGGAGAAGAGGCTCCTTCGTCCCCAAGCCCCTATGGCACCTGTTCACAGACAGCACCATCACCCTACAGGCACTTGTTGAATAAAAGCAATCAGAGTTGTTCTCATGGCTTTTTTATGGGGAAAATATATTATTTTCAGGTATGTGTAAAAATTCTAAACTCATCTTGCATTACACCTCTTTCATCCTTTGTTTCCTTCTCGGGGAACCTAGAAATATGAAAGTGTATCATTTAATTATACTAGTGGCCCAGTGCATGGATTCATGCACATTGAAAGGAAATTAATTAGAAGAAAGATTCATGCAGTAATTACGTTACTTCAAAAAATTACGTGTCATGCCGAAACCGGTTTGGCTCAGTGGATAGAGCATCGGCCTGCGGACTGAAAGGTCCCAGGTTCGATTCCGGTCGGGGGCATGTACCTGGGTTGTAGGCACATCCCCAGTGGGAGATGTGCAGGAGGTAGCTGATCGATATTTCTCTCTCATCGATGTTTCTAACTCTCTATCTCTCTCCCTTCCTCTCTGTAAAAAATCAATAAAATATATTTAAAAAATTACGTGTCAAAATAGTATATATAACATAGTATAAAATTAAAACATGCATGTGATTGGCGCCAGCGAGAGCTTCATATGTACCAGCTGGCCGGTTGGTCGGATGGATGGACGGTCACTTAAACTTAACCTTTTACATATATAAAGTCCTAAAATAAGTGTTGACTACAGCATTCTGACCAAGCCAAGAAATACTTTCAAAGTTAAACTAACACTAAAGAATTTTTTCTCAAACTGAAAAAACGGTTCCAACAATATTAGTAATCACATTATATCTGTATATGCAAAATCCTTACCTTCATTCTCCCTCAAAAGCTAACCCTAGATAACAAGTGATCTAACCAAACAATCAGTTCATCCAGAGAGTGTAATGTGTTTAAGGACAGGGTCTCTATTCTGAGCAAATGGTTTATGTCCAGGCTAGAGACAATGCATGGCACTGTGTAATTCATGCACACATGCTAGTGGCCCACACGAGTTCCATGTCACCATCAATTATGCAACCCAGAGACCATTAGAAAGACAAACTCCCTGACAGCAAGGCCTATGACCTTGGAAAATGGCACTACCAACTTCCCAGAGGGAAGAGGACATCCTTAGGACTCCCTTTCTGGAAACAACACAGTGGGGCAGAGCATGTCTCACTGAGCCAGACCTCTTCTCTGTGTTATTTTAAAGCCACAAATCTACCTTACAGAAGAATTTGAGTTAGCTATCTGTCCAGTATCCGAATTCTTATTAGTAAAAATATAATCATTCACTACATAGCAAATAGAAAGGGTCATCTTGATCTACCTATGGTTATTGGTGTAAATCCTTCTGGGAAAAGAAACAAAAAAATAATGTAGGTTTTAAAGCTAAAATCATGCAATGTTCAATATTACATTAGTAAATGTTTTTAAAAGAAACTGCATGTACATAAAAAAAATGCCCTTGATGACTTTAGAACAATCAGTTGGTTTGCAAAAATAAAATATATCAATTGTTATTATTTGGGCATTTAATGTTAATTAAATTCTAGACTGGTATTGTCTGAACAATACAAACATTTCTTAATTAATATTTTGTATCATTACATGGTTTATTTGCTGTCACAGGGGCATTAGATATAATGAGTCTACTGTATCAAAAAAAATCGCTCGTTTTTATAGCTCTTTTACTGTTCTATTACCATCCTTTTAAATATTAGTATTTTCCCAGGATTCAAGTTTCTATTTCCATTGTATGTCATTCTTTCCATACCCCTGGATCATCACACCTACTTTCATGCCTTCAGAAATCAACTGTACTTTAATTTCTCCTAACTACCTACTACCAGGCCTTACCTCTCCCAGTCTGTTCTCATCCCTCACCTTATTTCTTTCACCACCTCACTCAGAAGGTAGAGATATGAGCAGTTCCAGGTTTTTCAACCTGGAATGAGCATCTTATTCTCCACAATAGATAACTCCTACTGATTAAACAAAATAATATGGTATATCTTTTGAGCCCTTGTTTTTGTGGCAAACACAACCATGCTCTCATTTAATCCTCACCAATCCAAGCAAGTAGGTTCTATTCCCTTCTTACAAAGAAGATGGGATTCAGAGATTTAAGCTGTTTCCCAAGAATGGAGG
>NW_005879821.1:0-6730 GCF_000147115.1 Myotis lucifugus | reverse complement strand
ATAGCCCTAACCAGTTTGGCTCAGTGGATAGAGCGTCGGCCTGCGGACTGAAGGGTCCCAGGTTCGATTCCGGTCAAGGGCATGTACCTTGGTTGCGGGCACATCCTCAGTAGAGGGTGTGCAGGAGGCAGCTGATCGATATTTCTCTCTCATTGATGTTTCTAACTCTCTGTCTCTCTCCCTTCCTCTCTGTAAAAAAATCAATAAAATATATTTTTAAAAAAATAAAGAGCTTCTCTCATTTAAAAGAAAGTTCTTGACCCTTGATCTAGACAATCAAAAACACAATAAATCAAGCCCCCATCTGTAACATTTGCCAATTTCCATGGTGTACATGCCTCCAACATGGCCCATTTTAAGCTGCCAATGTGATGTCAATGATGCAAAGTTGAAAAGATATGCAGTAGATAGCTCATCATCACACACTGTTTCCACCAAACAGATACAATAACAAAAATAGCAAAAACAGATGAAAATTAAATTAAAAGCTCGCATAATGAAGGATTCAGTTGTATTTAGTACATTCACAATGTTTTGTGGCCATCAGCTCTATCAAACATTGTCATTGCCCCAAAAGGAAACCCAGTACCTACTGGTATTAATTGTCCCCCTTTCCTCTCCCCCCGCCCCCGGCACCCACCACTCTACTTTCTGTCTCTATGGATTTGATTCAATAGGGACCACCTATAAAGGGAATCATACTAATTGTCCTTTTTTTTTTAAAATATATTTTATTGATTTTTACAGAGAAGAAGGGAGAGGGACAGAGAGTTAGAAACATCGATGAGAGAGATCGATCAGCTGCCTCCTGCACGCCCTCTACTGAGGATGTGCCCGCAACCAAGGTACATGCCCCTGACCGGAATCGAACCCGGGACCCTCCCTTCCGCAGGCTGACGCTCTATCCACTGAGCCAAACCGGTTTGGCCTAATTGTCCTTTTGTGACTGCTTTATTTCACTGGGCAGGTCCTCCAGGTTCATCCACGTGGTAGCAGGTGTCAGAATATCTTCCCTTTTTAAGGCTGAATAATACTGTGGATGAACCACATCATGTTCATCCACTCATCAGTTGATGGGTGTTTGGTTTGTTTCCACCTTTTGGTTACTGTGAACTACGCTGCTACACATATGAGTGTTTAAGTATCAGTTTGAGTCTCTGCTTTCAGTTCTCTTAGGTATTTACTCAGAAGTGGAATTACTGGGTCGAATGGTAGTTCTGTTTAATTTTTTGAGGAACTGCCATATTGTCCTTGTTTGTTTATTTAAATTTTTTTATAAAAGTTGTAAAAAATAACACAGAATTCATCTGTACCCTTTATGCAGCTTTCCCACAGATAATATCCTATATAGCTAGAGAAAATACCCAAACCAGAGAATTCAAATTGCTACAATAGACATTTTTTATTCCACCAGCTTTTACATGCACTCATTCTTTTGTAATGTGTATAGGTCTATGGAGATGTGTCACATGTTGAGATTCAGTCACCACCACCACCGTAATCAGAATACAGAACATTTCCATCACCTCAAAGAAAATCTCTTGCCCTAGCCGGTTTGGCTCAGTGGACAGAGGGTCAGCCTGCGGACTGAAGGGTCCCGGGTTCAATTCTGGTCAAGGGTACATGCCTGGGGTTGTGGGCTCCATCCCCAGTAGGGGCGTGCAGGAGGCAGGTGATCAATTATTCTCTCTCATCATTGATGTTTCTATCTCTCTTTCCCTCTCCCTTCCTCTCTGAAATAAATAAAAATATATTTAAAAATTAAAAAAAGAAAATTCCTCATAGTCATAACCTTCCCCAAGTCCTGACACCTGGCAATCTCTGTTCTTCATCACTATAATTTTGTCACTCAAAGAATGTCAGGCACGCGCTCTCTTTAGGGAGTATGACTGTGCCATTCCCTCACAGGCACATAAAAAAAAAAAAGAATGTCATATAAAAGGAACCAAGTTACTATGTAGTTCTTTGAGACTGTCTTCTTTCACACAGCCTTTGAGCTTCACCTAAGTTGGTACATGTATCCATCGTTTGTTCCTTTTTATTACTGAACTAGAGACCCTTGAACTAGATCAAGGGTCAAGAATTTTCATCTTCAAACTGAAGAGATTCGTGCAATAGGCTTCCCTTCCCCTGGCTGCCGGCACCGGTTTTCCTCCGGCACCCAGGACCCAGGCCTTCGCTCCGGCCGGAGCCACCTTCAAGTCCTCGCTGCTCCGGGCGGAGCCGCCTTCAGTCTTCGTTCCGCCGCTTCGCGCCTATGTATGCATATTAACCGCCATCTTTGTTAGGTTAATTTGCATACTCTCCTGATTGGCTGGTGAGCATAGCGAAGGTCCGGTCAATTTACATGTTTGTCTATTATTGGGTAAGATAGTATCTCATTGTATAAAATTAATCCACAATTTGTTTATCATTTAACCCATGGAAGGACATTCGAGTTGTTTCCAGTTTGGGGCCAATTACAAACAAAGCTTTATGAACATTCATGTTCAGGTGTTTGTGTGAACCTACAAGTTCATTTCTCTTGGGTCAACACCCAGGAGTGGGATTGCTGGGTCATAAGGTAAGTGTGTACTTAACGTTCTAAGAAACTGCCAGGTCATTTTTTTTGAGGGGGGAGGGAGGGGGCTGTACCATTTTTGTATCCCCACCAGCAACTGAAGAGTCCCAGTTGCTCAGCATCATTGCCGGCACTTGGTATTGTCAGCATTTTAAATTTTATTTCAAACTTTGCATTTCCCCAATGGCTAATGGTGCTGAGCCATTTTCAATGTATACAAATGGTGTCATAGAGACTCCTCCATCACTTAAAGTTCCTAAGGCTTTTTTATGTTATTGTCATTTGTGAGTCTTCTGCAGCTTAATATTTCTTTGTGAGACTATACTAAGAAAGAATTTTCCATTGATGGATATTTGTGTCCTTTCCAGATGTGTGCCATCAAGAACATTAACGTGTGTGTCTCCTGGTCATACAAAGGCAAGAGTTTCCTAGGTTATATGCCTAAGAGCAGAATTCCTGGGCCGTAGGGTATTCCAGAGAACGTGAAACTGCTTCCCAAAAGGGTGGGGTCAGCCGTTCTTTCAGTTAATCCATTGCACAGGTGAGAGAATAAAGTTCAGGGTGCATGTGGGGAAAGTGTGTACACATGTGATAGTAATGCTAGATTGTGCCTAAACAAGATAAATATCACCTTGAATTGAATCTATCAACAAAGCTATTAGAAATTTATTTCCTGGGGGTGGGGAGAGTGATTTAGGAGCCACCCAAGTCTCTGGGACCACGGAACAGATGTACTAAGAATGATGTGACTGGAAGCAATGATAAGGAGAGAGATATGTAACAGGGAGAAGTTACAGAGCGATATGTGCTCACTAATAAAGATAGAGTAGGAGGTGGAGGGTGTGCATCTGTACTGTAACCTCAACAATAAAGCCGCATGTTCTATATCAAGTGCTGAGAAACAGGTAATTAGCAGGAAATGCATCTCCCCAAGGACAGGAACACCCATTTCATTTATTCAAGTAGCATTTATGTGTGACGCTTCGCCTCTAACAAGCTGGACAGGAAGAAAGACAAACCCAACATCTTCATGCCCTCAAAATAGTCATAACTAGTAAAAAAGGCAAAATAAGCCCTAGCTGGTTTGGTTCAATGGATAGAGCGTTGGTCTTCAGACTAAAGGGTCCTGGGTTCGATTCTGGTCAAGGGCACATGCCTGGGTTGTGAGCTGGGTCCCCAGTGGGGGGCGTGCAGGAGGCAGCCAGTCAATGATGCTCTGTCATCATTGATGTTTCTCTCTCTCTTCCTCTCCCTTCCTCTCTGAAATTAATAAAAATATATATTTTTTAAAAAGGTAAAATGAAAGAGTAGGGATGTAAATCAGAATGCAGCAAGAGCCTCCCTAGCTGGTTTGGCTCAGTGGATAGAGTATCAACTGAGGACTAAAGGGTTTCGGGTTGGATGCAGGTCTAGGGCACATACCTCTGTTGCAGGCTCAATCTCCAGCCTGATCGGGCACATGCAGGAGGCAACCAAGCGATGTGTCTCTCTCACATCGATGTTTCTCTGTGTGTCTCCCTCTCCCTCCCTAAAAATCAGTGGGAGCCCTGGCTGGTTTGGCTTAGTGGATAGAGTGTCAGCCTGCAAACTGAAGGGTCTGGGTTTGATTCCAGTCAAGGGCACATGCCCAGGTTTCGGGCTTGATCCCTGGTGTGGGGTGTGCAGGAGGCAGCCAATCAATGATTCTCTCTCATCATTAAAGTTTCTATCTCTCTCTCCCTCTCCTTTCCTCTCTGAAATCAATCTATACTAATAAAAGAGTAATATGCTAATTAGACTGGGAGACCTTCCAGACAAAGCCGGGGGCTTGGCCCGCCTGCAAACCACTCTCAAACGGCCCTCAGCCCCTCGCCCAGGCCCACCCTGCCCCCAGCGGGGACCCTCACCCTGATGTGAGCATGGCCAGCCTGCAAACGGCCATCAGCCTCTAGCCCAGGCCCAACCTGCCCCCCGCGGGGACCCCCACCCTGATCCGAGACCCCCCCTTTAGGGCAGACCAGCCAGCCCCCATCCGTGCACCAGGCCTCTATCTATACTAATAAAAGGGTAATATGCTAATTAGACTGGGAGACCTTCCAGACGTCCTTCTGGACAAAGCCATGGTGGCAGGGCCAAGGCAGAGGAGGTTAGGGGCGATCAGGCCAGGAGGGGAGGGCAGTTGGGGGCGAGCAGGCCAGAAGGCATAGTGGTTAGGGGCGATCAGGCAGGCAGGCAGGTGAGTGGTTAGGAGCCAGCGGTCCTGGATTGCAAGAGGGATGTCCGACTGCCAGAGATCGGGCCTAAACCAGCAGTCGGACATCCCCTACTGCCAGAGATCGGGCCTAAACATCCCCCAAGGGGTCCCAGATTGGAGAGGGTGCAGACCGGGCTGAGGGACACCCGCGCACCGGGCCACTAGTAAAAATATGTTTAAAGATAAATAAGTAAATAAAAATCAATGGGAAAATAACCAAAAAAAAAAAAAAGAATGCAGCAAGAGCCATCAACCAGAAACAAACAGATGCATAGAGAATGCCAAGAAGTAGGAAAGTAGCAGGAAGCAGGAGAATCAGACTTTATAGAAAAGGTGGTATGTAAGCTGAGACCCCAAGTAGGAGCCAAGGAGAACTGAAAATTCTGCACTGAGGCTTACCCAAAGGCTGAGAAGTAATGAGAACCGAAAATTCTGATTATGAGAAAAGACTTGATCTCTTTAACCTCCTCAAGAAGGTTCTCTGGGGAGGGTAATCACCAAGTACACCCTATAGAATATTATATAGCAAAGAAAAAGAACAAATTATTGTTAGATGCAATCACTTGGCTGATTCTCAAAAATACTGTTGGGAGCAAAGGAAGCTGGGACATAAAAGAGTTCATACTGGCCCTGGCCGGTGTGGATTTGATTACTAACCCATACCGGCCAAAGGGTTGAGGGTTTGATTCCCGGTCAAGGGCACATATCTGGGTTGTAGGTTCAATCCCTGGCCTCAGTCCAGGTACATGTGAAAGGCAACCAATTGATGTGTCTCTCTCACATTGATGTTTCTCTCTCTCTCTCTCCACTCTCTCTAAAAGTCAATGGAAAACATCTAACCTAAAGCCAGAAGGATTAACAACAAAAAAGAGTTCATACTGTACAATTCCATTTCTGAGAAGCTCTACAACATGCAAAACAAATCTATGGGGACGGAAATCAAAATCTAAGGTACCTCTGGACAGTGGTGGGCTACTATCAGGTTGTCCTAGCTCATAGATGCCTGTTGTTAACGTTCTTTCCAATTCCATGACAATCAGCTGTGGTGAAAATATTTATACCACAATAATGAAGTAATGTGGTTCTGGCTGGGTAGCTCAGTTTGTAAGAGTGTCGTCCCAATAAGCCAAGGTTTTGGGTTCGATCCCAGTCAGGGCACATACAAGAAGCAACCAATGAATGCATATAATACATGGGTGGAACAACAAGTCCATGTCTCCCTCCACCCCTCCCCCCCCCTTATTTCTAAAGCCCGCTGTTAAACATTTACCAGCACACTATTGCTAGGTGGGGCGAGGGAATTATTAACTGAATAGGGCACTGAAGAAACTCTGGAGTGATGTAAATGTTCTCCGTCTTATTTCCGGGAATGGTCACATGAGTACGTACCATGGTAAAACCTCAAGAAATTGAACACTCAATTTAATTATATGTAAGCTATAGACCATTTTTAAAAAGGACTATAGGCATATATAGCCTAAAATAAAATATGCTAGCGAGATCAATTTGCAGAACAGGAAGAAGGTGAAAATGCCCTGAGCTGGGAAAGGTCATGGCATTATCTGAGGTCAGCTGAGCATTCTCCTGAATTTTGGGTGAGTGGGAGCAGTGTGAGGCAAAACTAAAAAGGCCCAGATTGTAGAAGACAGGCATGTCTGGGAGTAGTTTTAATCAGGGAAGAGCTATGGTTACATTTTTGCATCTTTAGAGCACTGTTACATTTTGCAATGGTGTATACATATTTTTAAATATATTTTTATTGATTTCAGAGAGTAAGGGAGAAAGAGACACACACATCAATGATGAGAGAGAATCATCGACCAGCTGCTTCCTACATGACGACCCCCAGTGGGATCAAGCCTGCAACCCGGGCATGTGCCCCAACCAGGAATCGAACCCATGACCTCCTGGTTCATAGGTCAATGCTCAACCACTGA
>NW_005879820.1:0-6731 GCF_000147115.1 Myotis lucifugus | reverse complement strand
GTGCCTGAAACAAAGCCCAATCAACTGAGCAACACTGACCAGGGCAATGTCTCTTCTCAATAGGATGAGTTCATCCAAACTTTGGAGGAGATGAGGAAACTAAGGCTCAACCACTTGATTTGCTGAGGACCATGTCATACTTTTGCAGCAGAGACTGAAATAGAGCCATAGATTCCTCCTTGTTCCAAACCTCAGGCACCTTATTAATAAATTGTGCTGGATCTCCATTTCTTTTTCTCTTTCAAAAATGAAGCATCTCTAAGAGGAGAGATTCCTCCGCATTCCTATGTGTGGTTTTTCCAAGCATGGCATCATCACACACATACACACATGCCCACCAGCATTTGATGAAAGGCTGCGTTTTCAAGGTAAGATAGTATCAAGGTGTCCAAACAAGGTAGTCTGCTTTCTAACCCAACTTAACTCTTGGATAAGTTGCTTAAACTTTCTAAGGTACCAGTGAAATGGGAGTAAGAAGAGGTGCCTCACAGAATTGTTACTGAGTAAAAACCCAAATGTTAATCTCCTTTAAAATAACACACAAACACAACAAAAAAACAGCTCTAGCTGGCATGGCTCAGTGGATAGAGTGTCTGCCTGAGGACTGAAGGGTCCTGGGTTCAATTCTGGTCAAGGGCACATGCCTGGGTTGCAGGCTCGAACCCCAGTAGGGGGTATGCAGGAGGCCACCGATCAATGATTCTTATCATTGATGTTTCTATCTTTCCCTCTCTGAAATCAATAAAAAAATATATTTTAAAAAATAAAACAACAGAAGCACTTGTTTCCCTTGCTTCTGTGGCATGCACCCCACTTCCTGAGCGTGGACATCTCCTAATTAATGAATGGCAGATGCAGATGCTGGTTAGAGAGTGGTGCCTTCTTCCCATAGCAGGACTTGTCATTGTAGCATTGTCATAACATAATTCGTTTTCTTATTACAGAAAGCTTAGAAAATATAGAAATGCATAAAAATACATTTTATTTAAAATCTTACCTTATAGAAATAATAAAACATTTTGGTGTTTTGCTCCTTCTTTTTCTAACCTTAAATATTTTTGCGTGAAAAATATATCATGCTTATAAAAGTATACAGAACATATATGCATAACTTAAGGAATACTACATATGTGGGCACCTGTCACCCTACTGAAGACCTAGAACATTGCCAGTGTCTGTGAGCCCCTGTGTACCTGACTCTCCATTTATTTCATTTTCCAAAATCAAATTGTTTTACTTCATGTAGTTTCATATTGTGTTCTTTTTCTTTCTTCCCCCCGTTTGCCTACCTTTATTATTATTTTTTACTTTTTTTAAAATTTAAATTCTTTATTGTTTAAAGTATTACACGAGTCTCCTTTTTCTACCATTGACCCTCCCCCGGCCACCCCCCAGCACATGCCCTCACTCCCCCTACTCTCTGTGTCCATTGGTTATGCTCATATGCATGCATACAAGTCCTTTGGTTGATCTCTTATCCTCTCACACCCCTCCTTCCCTCATAGGTTGGACAATCTGTTCAATGCTTCTATGACTTTGGTTCTATTTTTGTTCATCAGTTCATGTTATTCATTATATTCCACAAATGAGTGAGATCATGTGATATTTACCTTTGTCTGACTGGCTTATTTCACTTAGCATAATGCTGTCCAGTTCCATCCATGCTGTTGCAAATGGTAAGAATTCTTTCTTTTCTATAGCAGCGTAGTATTCCATTGTGTAGGTGTACCACAGTTTTCTAATCCGCTTATCTGCTGATTGGCACTCAGGCTGTTTCCAAATCTTAGCTATTGTAAATTGTGCTGCTATGTACATAGGGATGCATATATCCTTTCTGATTTCTTGGGATATATTCCTAGAAGTGGGATTACTAGGTCAAATGGAAGTTCCATTTTTAATTTTTTGAGGAAACTCCATACTGTTTTCCACAGTGGCTGCACCAGTCTGCATTCTTTTTCTTACTTTATCATAATCATTTTCCCTACATTGGCATCATTTTAAGTTGCTTTCTTATCTTGGGAGCTTAATTAATCACAGACTATGGACTAGCCTTATCCTAATGATAATTGCTACTGGTAGCCTAATGTATACCAGATACTGTGCCTTGAATATTTGTCTTATTTAAAGTTACAGCAAGCTTACTAGTAAATTGAGCTTCAGAGAGCTTAAATTGCCAAGGTGATATAATAAGCAACAGGACTGAGATTGGAGGCCACGTCAGTTTGTTTCCAAATCCCTTGCCATTTCTACCCACAGCAGGTTGCTTTCTGAGCTATGTATTAAAAGCACAACACACACTGACCATTAAAAGTAGTATTTCTGGCAAATTCTAAGCAAGAATAACATGCATGACAAGGCTCTAGTTTTTAGATGGTGCTGGTGCCACAAAAATGCAAACAAGAAATGTGGGGGGAAATTGGGATAATTTCTTGATAATGAGAAGAGTATTACATGTAAAAGATCTGCTTTTATTTGAAGGGTCTACTTGTTGGGTTGTCTGGTCCTCCCCAGTCCCCACCCCCAAAAGCTGTGGAGTGGAGCCTGAGCTTTTGTGTTCCCAGCAGCCCTCCCGCTGCGTTTTCTACAGTTGTGCATCTGTGATTGTGGTGCAACCTGGGAGGCAGCTGCTCTCCTTTGCTTTGCCCTTGGAGACATTGCCCTGTCATCTAGAAGAATGAAATGGTTGCTATGGTTGCTGCGGCGACGACAATGTTGAGCTCTAAGTTGACTGGAGTCTGTGTGGAAAGAGCGGGATTCTATTTGGCACAGATGCAGTTGCTCATTATATTCTGCAGGTAGAGTCACCGTGGCATCCTTGGTTATATTCCATGGACTCTAGGATGTGTATAGAAATAGAATGTGAATAAGAGGCTGTTTGTTTAGGTAAAAAGCATCTTTCCTGTAACAACTTTTAATTCTTGGGTAATGCCAGGTAGCTCTTATTAAATTTAGTGAGGCAGCGTGGGTCAACTCTTCAAAGTTCATTTACATAATCCTCCAGCTTTGAGACAGTTTCTTTTTGAGGTATGCATGGTGAATAGCAAAACATTATTAAGCGTTTTTCAAATGGCCATTAAATGCCAACAGCCACCACCACTTGGTGAGGACAGTAAGTGGAGAGGAGGGAGGCAGTCGCCACTTGTATATATGTTTGGATTCTTACACGGTGGGAGTCCAACCTAAGTCATGCTGTAATCAGTTTTAGTTCAGTTAATCAATCTTGTATTAAAATAGGTGTTTCAAAACTTTGTGGGAATAATGCAACATAAAAATAGTTTGTGTCCTAAAGTATATCATGTCTGAAGTATAAAATAGTTTGTTTTATTTTTAAAAGTTGAACTTCAGAACATCTTCTTATGAGAGGTCACTCAAATATAATCAACCTAATCTGAAGTTCAGATTGACTTTATTTTTAGTTCTATTGTTAAAGTTTTACTTCCTTATTTAATTAAAATTTTATATTCGTTTTATTGTGGTAGAGATTGAATTTTTTTTTAGCTATTCACTAAAAAGACAATATCTTATTATCATCATCATTATTATCATTATTTTTATCTACAAATACTCCTTTATTCTACCTTAGAGGAAAATTGTTTTTTAAAGATTTATTGAGAGCTGTTAACTCTCACACACACACACACACACACACACACACACACACACACACACACAACTGAGATTAAAATGTAACAGTCAACTTACTGAATATTTATTTAAAATACTGTATAGACAGAACTTTCTAATGGCCTATAATTCTTATCACAAACACTCCAGAGCATTTTACCATATCTGGTGTTTGATGTATACAGTTGTTTTTATGTCTTTTCCCACTTATGAGGCTGAAAAATCCTGATGAACATGGTTATCTTTGATGTTTTTATAAACCCAATAAAACCTAGAACAGTGTCTTGTATATACTGGCACCTGGAAAGAAGATAATAAACGAGGGCTCTAAAATAAGTATTCATTTAAATGCTTTTTTTGTAATGAATGTTAATGTGAGGTCATATTTTGCTGTTCCAAAGGTTGTAATCACCTCTTGTTTCCTGCCTTTTTAAATTACTGCTACTCAAAGTACCCAAGAACACAAACTATTACCATCAGTGACAAGATAAGGAACTTACACAAGGATATAAATTAATCTCTTTCTCAAAACATGGCTCCCTTAAGGGCTACACACACACACACACACACACACACACACACACACACACACACACACAAACTTCTACTAGAGAAACGTCAGCTAGACCAAACAGTGTGGTGAATGATAGGTGTTCTAGCACAAGTTCCTTAACCCATTGTTGACCAGCAAGTTTGCAGATGGCACAGGTCCATGGACCAAGCTTGGAGTACCATTGCCCTTTTTTTAATTTATTAAATGTATTGAGGTGACATTGGTTAATAGGATTATATAGGTTTCAGGTATACATTTCTATAATACATGATCAATATATTGCTTTGTGTGCCTACCACTCAAAGCCAGATCATCTCCCACCACCATATATTTGGTCCCCTTTATCCTTTACTACCCCACCACCTCCTTCCCTCTGGTAATCATCATACTGTTGTCTGTGTCTGTGAATTTCAGTTTTCTATCCCATATATGTGTGAAATCATATGGTTCTCAGCTTTTTCTGACTGACTGATTTCACTTAGCATAATAATCTAAGGGTCCCATTTGTTGCAAATAGCAGTACACTTCATCTTTTCTTATGGCTGAGTACTATTCTATTGTGCATATGTACCACATGTTCTATTATATGGCTTTAAAGGGCCAGAGAGACTTTTGATACCAGGCCTTCCTATGTTGGTGTAGGGTGTTAGTAAGAAAGGAAGTCTTACCATTGCTTTTCTCTCAAGCTAGGTATTTTCATGTGGGGCATTCTCCCATTAGTTGGTGCTGTTTGGAGATGTCTGCCTAGAATCTTGCATTTCATAAGACTTTATCCAGTTGCTAGGTTCCTTCCAAATGCTCTGCTAAAGCTGCCGCATCCCTAAATGATCAGCGCTGGCACTGACTTCAGCAGTGGCCTTGACTTTTAGCGTATCATGTGCTGACAGAAGAGCATGCCTCACCAAAACAGTATCAGGACAGTGTTCAGGCATCAGGCCTATGAGTGTGTTCCTCCCATGCAATCCTCCCCACACTTGCCTTTCATCTTCCTCTGCCACTGACTTCTGTCTAACAACTCCTATCCTGGTGAAGGGACTGGCAGAATAGTTGGGTGCAGCTCAGCCGAGTGCCTTCAAAGTGAGTGAGGGCAAGGGAACGTGTTACTGTGTCTCTCCACTGCTTGGGGTGTCTACTGATAAGGTCTCTTTCACCTGTCTGATTCATGTTATTACAACTATTCTCCTGCCACTCTCCCTGCATGTGTGCTACTCTGTGCAGTCAACATTTCAGTGGCATTTCCTCAAGACTCAGTCCCTGGCTTGCTCCTCTCCTCAGTTTGTTCTCCCTGCGCTGCAGATGGATGGAGGTGAGATTTCCTGATGGCTCCCAAATGTGCATCTCCAGCCCAGGCCACTTCTCTGAGCCCAAGATCTGTGTGTGTCATTGCAGACTCAACATTCTCCACATTTGTGTCCGATTTCACACCTTAAATGTTCGATCTAAACTCATGACTTTGTAACACCCCCTCCTCCCTTCTATAACCCTTCCTGCAACAACAAAATCACAGATTTGGTCTCCTCTGAGTCCTCTTCATGTGAAAATCACCATTATCCACTCAATTTCACAGCCTTTCCTTCACCCTCTATACTTGAGTGCCCACATCATACAGTTCTGACTCTTAAAGGTCTCTCCTTAATAAGGCTTTAAAGGTCCGGCATGATCTGGTTGTGCCTCACTCACCATCTCCAGCCATTGTCACCATCTGCCTAACCCCCAGCCATGTATGGTCACCTCTTTGTCTCTTAGGTGGACCCTTCCCACATTAAAGCCCTAATCAAAGATCCCAGTTGCTAAAGTGCCTTCTTCCTGGCTACTGCCCTCCATCCTTCTGATTTCATGTTAAGGCTCGTGTCCCTTAGAGGAGCCTTCCCACGATGTTCAGGTGAGGTCAGTCTCCATGGTATAAGCTCTTAAGGGCTACATGGCTCCCTCAGAAGAGCTTTGGTCCCATAAGAATAGGACCATGTTTTTGCTTACAGCCCAAGGCATGCTCTTGACAATTATTTGTCTAGTGAATGAATGACAAATAATTACCAGGCACTGTGTCAAGCATTTTACATATATTATCTCACTTAATCCTCAAAACAGTGCTCAGATCGTCTAAGGAGTTTGCCACTCTGAAGCAAGGCACAGTGGGGGAGTCACCCAACTTCCAAGTCTAGTAGAGTGCCTGCTACATAGAAAGTGCTCAATTAATGTTTAACTAAACAATAAGGGTCTACACATTTTGTATAGTCAAGACCTCATTATATAACTAATGATGGTTCCTATTAAAAATGTGGGGGTTGCTGAGAAGAGGGGCAGTGACGGGGAAATGTTGACAAGAGATAGGAAGACAGCTGGGTCCCAGCAAAGGCTATTTCTGCTCCTATCACTGACTTTCTCGAGGAAGAAATGGTTGCTGCTGTGTAGTTTTATTAATAATAAAGTTGTGGTGATAAAAAGAGAAAGGCGCAGAGCTTCTTCTCATAAGGGAGATTCATGGAGAGTATGAAGAGACTTGCCTTTTATGGGTGCAAATTTCCTTAAGGTAGTTTCTTTTAAAAAAAAATTC
>NW_005879819.1:0-6732 GCF_000147115.1 Myotis lucifugus | reverse complement strand
GATTCCCTGGATAAGTGATAAGAGGAGAATCATATGAGGCCAAAAAGAATATTGAAGAAATATGATTAATCAGGAGAGAAGCTTCCCTTTAAGAAGAGACACTGTGCTGAAATCTAAAGGATGTGTGGAAATTAACAAGACAGCGTCAGAACAGTGGGTGGGAAACATGCTAAAGAAAAAGTGGCTGCTGTCACAACAAAACACCCTGAAATATCAGTGCCTTCACACAATAGCTGTTTTTTAAAATGTATCTTTATTGGTGAAAGTATTACCTATGTCCCTTTTTTCCCTATTGACCCCCTAGACCCCGCACCCCACACAGTAGCTGTGTATCCCTTGCTTCCATAGACCAAAATAGCATTAGGGGGCATCACACAGTCATTCAAAAACCCTGGCTGACTGAGGTTCCCCCAACGTCAGTGCTTGACCTTCAATGGCAATTTGTGCCTTGACAATCCAGAGGCAGAAGGGCAAGAAAAGAGCATGGGGATAGTGTGGGGAGATCTTACGAGTCCAGTCTGGAAAAGGTATATAAATAACGCTTCCACTCGTATGTCAATCATCCTGTCTGAGGAACGGGGCCATGGAGGATGGCCAGACCTGTGGAGAAATTAAAATTTTAAGGAAATCATTCAAAGTTCAAAAACTTTATAGATTATAACTGAGACCATTAGAATCAAGATAGTTTCTCACTTGTGGCTGAGTTGAGATGTAAGCTCATTCCTCTACTCATTTTTTCACACTTTGTCCATTTATTCTTTGAACATCCATCAGATCCCTACATTGTGCTAGGCCAGTGATCAATGAACCACATTTTTCTGTGGTGCTTAAGTGGGTGGACAAGGTTCCAAACGGAAATATCAGGTGACATAGGCAAATTTTATGCATTTCACATGTTGGGTAATCATTTAAGGAGAAACATGTAATTGCTCATTGGTGATTAAATGCTTATCAATACAGAACAGGTAGAATTAGGAAAAAAGTCTGAAAGTAGGGAATTTATGTTTTTCTTGGGGGGGAAAAAACACTTGATAAAATAAATTTGTAAAAGTATCTTTAGTGCAATTCCAATGTTCAATTATTTCAATTTGCTCTGTGCTTGTAGATGTCCCAGGCCTAGTCATTCAAATTACTGTACACAAGCGTCCCTTTCACTCACTGAAAAAAAACCAGGAGATTGAGTAGCTTTATTAATCACCAAGGAAGATGTTAAGAAACAGGTAATGAGTTTGACATTCCTCTTTTGTAGTTTTAAAATACATTTTTAAATTGCAAGATGTGATCAATAATGAATGACTACTAATGAGGGATTTGTGGATCCAGAAATCCCCAAAGCATGGGGAAATGTGAGATTTGTCCTAATTATGACAATTTGGAGCCGGGTGGCTGATAAAACATTTTTCTAAGTGTGAGCAGGACCCTGTTTAAACCCCATGCAAATCAGCAAATAAATCCATTGGCTAACTTTACATACACATTTGAACAACTGTCCTGCAAACTTTCCTTTCTCCCTGGCTTAGCTGTGACACATAAAGAAAGCTTTAAAAAAGAGCTTGAATAATTAAAACAACAAGCAGTTAACTAATTTATCCTAAAAAGTAGCTTATTCAACATCAACGGCATAATTGTAGTCATTTTGTAGGGCAGCTGGGCTATGATCATTTGTGGGTCTTTGCTTTTACTCTTCTCTATTAAGTAACCAGACAAAATAATTTCGCAGACAAATTTTTATTGATACTTTGAACATTTGACCTTATTTCAGTTGCTGTCTCTCACCTGTGTCCCTTTCCTCGCTCCATCTAAAATATGGACCTGTTCCTTTCCCCATTCCTGCCAGGCCAGCTAATAGGTTATCCATTACGTGTTAGGGGAAATCTTCCCTTATCATCTCTTCTGCCTTTCAAAGACTCCGTTTAGACACTTGTTCTAGGCTGCCATAGCTTCCCTCTGTGTGCCTCGCATAGTTAGGACCAGCTGAATAATTTGAATGACCCAGTGAAAATGAAAATTCAGGGCCTGTGTAAAAAAAAACTAAGAATTTCAAGACAGCAATACCAGAACATTAAACCAACCTTTCTGAGTGTGGGATTCTGAACAACCATGAAGCCAGCCCTGATCATAGCACTGTCCTGTGATCGCTGCTGCCCTTCCCTCTGAGGTTAGAGCTGCACAAAGCAAGAACCAGGCATAACTTGGTCTCTGCCTTACCCCGCAGACACAGTGCCTTAGGCGTTGGCCACCAGGACTGTGTAAGCTACTCTGTGTAAGACAAAGGAGACCATCTGCAATTTTAGTTCCAAAAGAGGGAACAGAGAGAGGAGCTCATGGGAATGGGGGGATTAGATATTGTAGGATTAAATATCATGATCTAAGGAGCACCTAGTGACCTGGATTCTCCTGTTTCTGTGATTATATCACCTCCCTCTCTCTAGCTCACTCTTCTGGAGCCACACTTGCCCTGTTGAGCATGCCCTTTGTCTCTGTCTCAGAGCCTTCCCATAGGCTGTATTCTTCTCCAACAGAGCCACATGGTTCTATAAATCTTTTAGGTCTTTACTCAAATGCTCTTTCTTCAGAAAGGCCTTCCCTGGCCACTGCTAGCCCAAATAACTACCAACAGGCACTCTCCATTGACTTACGTTTATTTTATTGCCCTATTATTTAAATTTATATTAGTTTCATTTCCATTTCCTGTCTCCTGTCTCTAAAATGGAAGTTCCATCAGGCAAGACTGCTGTCTCTCTTGGTTTCCACTATATCCAGAAGGAAAAAGAAAATACAGCATTGATACCTACTAAGCACTTGTTTAATAAATGAATAAATAATGAATGATTATTTCCAAAATTACCTCTTGCCTAATCTTATTTATTTGGCAAAAATGTTTAAATAAAAGCTGTTATTCTGCCCTCAAATGCAGGGGGTTTATAAACTGTGACCCAAAGGCCAAATCTAGCCCAACTGTTTTGGTAAATGAAGACACAACTATGCCCATTCATTTTTAGTCATATCAGTATCTACTTTTATGAAGCAATGGCAGAGCTGAGTAGTTGCAACAGAGACTGTATGGTCTGCAAAGTCTATTTAATCTTTGAATTTTAAGGTAAATTTTTGAGTTTGCCAACCTCTAAGATAGAGCACATACCACGTGAGAATGTCAGAACAAATCACCTCTCCATAAAATCAGTTGAAAATCATCTACATTAACAAAACAGACAAAAAGTAAAACATCTGCAAAAAGAACATTTACATTTTTTAATAAAGGACTTTCACATTTATCTGCCTTTAAGTGAACAACAGCTCCATGTGAGTCTGTGGTAATATGATAAATCTATGTAAATATGATAAATCTACTGCATACTGTAGCTAACTGTTACTTAGAAATAGAAGGAGCAGGATGGGGGGGGGGGCGGGAAATAAGGCAAAAAAAGACAGAGCTGTGTAAAGAGTCAGGAAGATGGAGACCAAAAGGAAGTGCCAAGAGGAGCAGAAAGGAAAACAGTTTGATGGCTCCTCAAAAAATTGAACATACAATTACCATATGATCCAGTAATTCCACTCCTCGGTTATAATCAAAAGAATTGAAAGCAGAGACTCAAACAGATACTTGTACACCAACATTCACAGACACATTCTTCCCAATAGCCCGGAAAGGGGGGAAAGGGGGAAACCCATGTCCTTCGATAGATAAATGGATAAACAAAATGAGATGCATACCCAATGGGAAATCATTCCGTCATAAGGAGGAGTGAACTTCTGATACTGCAACATGGATGAACTTAGAAAACATTATGCTAAGTGAAATAAGCATTTAAAAATGATAAATATTGTATGATTCCACTCATGTGAGCCAGAGTAGTCAAGTTCACAGAGACGGGGGTAGAATAGTGATTACTGGGGACTAGGGAGGGGAGGGAAGGGGATTATTACTTCATGAGTAGAATTGTTATTTGGGATGATGAAAAGTCTCTAAAAGTAGTGATGATGGTTACACACTATTGTGAATGTACTTAATGCCACTGAATTGCACACTTAAAAAATAATTAGCATGGTAAATTTTTTTAAAAAAGAAGAAGAAAAACAGAGGCTGGAAACAGATACTTGGCTCTTATATGTCCCTAAAGACTCTCACAATTACAGAAAAAAATGTTCAGAGTCTAAGACAACAGCTTATGGAGAAGCAGAGGTCTCTCCTGTGGAGGGGAGAACAGGGGAGGAATGGAATTGGGTGTTTAGCTCGGACTTTTCTAAGCAAAGTGTTGAAAGAGCAGCTGGGCCCTCCTCACTGCTTATGCTAAAATGCAAGATGACAAAATGAATTGAAGACAATTGTTAAGCAAAAAGGAACCATAACTGAAGAACATTCTCAGCCTGTCCATATTACAAACAATAAGAAACTTTGTTTGCAGACAACACTAATGGTGTAAACTGGTTGATGAGGCGGTGAGTGTGGGTGTGAAGCACAGAACTAATCAGCCACCCCTGCAGGAAACCACCAGTTTGAACTCAGGGGGAGGAGATGGGACCTAACAAAGGAAAGCAGGGAATGCCTGCTATCTTTCAAGAAAAGGGAAGAAGGATCCTGAAGGCATTTCAAGGATTGCCAAGGCCATGGCCTAGGCTCCAACAGAAGCCATAGGGGTAGGGCCACCTAGATACATAGGCAAACATCCCCATCAGGCAGAGAGCCACAACGTGGACAGCATCATCTAGGTTGTGAGTGACATTGCCATCCCAGTGAATCTGGAAAGTAGAGCATCAAGCCTTAAGATTGCATGGACCTACCTTACAAGGTTTTGGACTTATCTGGGACTTGTCCCTCCTTCCTTCTCTCTGATTTTTTTTTTCTTTTGGAAGGAAATCTCTATCCTATGCCTGTCCCATTATTGTATTTTGGAAACATATACCTTATTTGGTTGTATAGGCTCACAGCTAGGATTGCCTAAGATTAGCTGAACTTGGAGATTCATCCCTATCTGATTTAGATAATATTTAAGTGAAACTTTAGAGTTGGTGCTGGAACAAGATTTTGGGGTTGTTGGAATGGAATGAATATATCTTGAATGTGAGAAGGACATGGGTTTTGGGGGACTGGGGCTGTACAAACATTTGAGCCACAGAATTCCACCAGAATGCTATGGATTGAATGTTTGTAGCCTGTAAAATTTTTTGTATCATCTACTAAATTCTTATGTTAATGCCCTAATGTGACAGTTAGGAGAGCTGGAACTTAGGGGAGGTGATTTTGTCAAGATGGAGCAGCCCCCATGATGAGATTAGTGTTCTTAGAAGAAGAGGAAGAGAGTTAGTCTTTACTCTCTCTTTGCAATGTGAGGAGATGATGAGAAAATTATCATCTATAAGCCAGGAAGAGGGCCTTCACCAAGATCCCAACCCTCCTGGCTCCAGAACTGTGAGAAATAAATGTTTGTAGTTTATGGCACCCAGTGTATGTCATTTTGCTGCTGTAGCCTGAGCAACTAGGACAAGAGTGAAGTGGTAATTGAGTGAGATGAGAACTGTCATTAGTACACTGGGCGTAATTAGTCTCTGTGTTCATTTTTTCTTTTGATATTATAATTTTAAATCCACATTAACAGAACATAAAAGCATGCAAGTTTCTGTGCACTTATTTTATGTTCACAGTTACTATCAATCTCCTCAATGTAAAAATAAATGTAGAATTTATTATCTTTGAATGTTTCTAAAACAGGAAATGATTCATAATTAATCCATATATTTAATGGCATGTTTTTCTCAATGTGCCACCAAATTGATATCATCATAGAATTAAAGGTGCATAAAAATTTAATGAAACTATTTACCTATAACAAAATGCTGACATTACATTCTGGTGAAATACTCTACAATTATATTCCTCTCCTGAACTCTAATAAATTTGCCCTCTGGGTATAATTGGATGGCTGCTTATAAGTTATACGTCTAAAGAAAAAGATTCAAAATCAATTCATGTCCTTAAGAATAATATAAAACAATGTGAAATGGATGACTATTAGGGAGAATTATGACCCAAGATTTCTATGTGGAAGCATAAAAATAAATCATGCGTTGAGGTCATGCCATTCTAGTGAGGAAAATAATCAGAATAGTAACACAAATAAGGTTTTCAAACCATGCATTGTATGCCTACTATGTGCCAGCCTGTGGACTCTTGATTTTACACAAATCCAGATATTTCAGGAGGAGGGTATAATGACACTGAAAAATCAGGAATGAAAACATTGTTTTCTTTGAAATATTTTAAGCCAAGTTATTTGAGACTGACCTTGCCACCCTTAAATCGGTTCCATCCATCATGTAAGAGCTTACTGCTCTGTGGAGAACTCTGCCTCACCTGTGGGGGATTGCTCATCTTCCAACAGTGGCACAGCTGTGCTTCATTATTGGGTGCACGGGCCGTGGTGAATAAGTGGGTCCCTGGTCCTCATTTCATCGTTAACTAGCCTCGTGCTGTTGCACACGTGACCACCCCCTTTCAGCACTAGATACCGTCTCCCTGACACGCTCAAGAGGGGACCGTACGGCACCAGTGAGACCAGCTGACCTAGGGCAGCACCCGGTAAGTGGTTTCCCTGCAGCGTATAAAGCTTCAGAAGACCACCTTCCATTATTAAGCTGCGTGCAATTGGTCGTTTATGAATTCTTTCCAGGCTCCCTATGTGGCAGCTTAAGATTCTAGTCTCATGTTCCTTTAAAATGTAATGTCCAGCCCTA
>NW_005879818.1:0-6732 GCF_000147115.1 Myotis lucifugus | reverse complement strand
CCCCCCCCCCCCCCCCCCCGTTATCCTCAGTTTCAGTTACCATGGTCAACCACAGTCTGAAAATATTAATTAAAAAACTCCAGAGAAAAAAGTTCAGACGTTTTATTTACTTAATCCTCACCCGAGGATATATTTGTATTGATTTTAGAGAGAAAGGAAGGGAGGGAAAGAGAGAGAGAAAGACATAGATGTGAGAAAGAAACATCAATCGGTTGTCTCCCCTACGCGTGTGCCCAAGCCAGGGATTGAACCTGTATTTGGAGTATGGGACAATGCTCTAACCAACTGAGTCACCGGCCAGAGCTAAATTTTATCATTTTTTATGTAATATTTTTGTTACTGAACATTTTTGAAAATCTAATAACTTAAAAATCATGCTTGATAAATAGGTTTCCCAAAATATGTTCCCTATGGTTGTTATTTTGCTCTTACCTGGTATTTCCTTTTGTTTTATTTGAACAGTTGTTGGAATACTTCGTAGAGGAATATTTTGATCAAAATCCTATTAGTCAGGTATGTAAGTAAGTGATGGAATTCAGAATTAGATTCCTGATATTACTGCCAAATAGAATTTATTTTTAAAACATTGGGCATCTGTTCTATGAATTATTAAGTGATTCAGACTGTGTACCAGTTTTTAGTACATTTGTCAATGAAAAACAAGATAACTCTAAAAGTTAAATTATGTACAGTGAACTCATAGCTAAATTTATGTCTAAAGCATCATGAAAAAAGGTTTCTCACATGTTACTTATTCCTTTTGTAAACACTAATATATGTTAATGTACATTCTTACCAAGCAGTAATTGGTTAAATTAATAATCCTTTTTGTTTTTATTTTTAGATTGGAATTATTGTGACAAAGAGTAAAAGAGCTGAAAAACTGACAGAACTCTCAGGTATGCATAAAATTACCTTTACAGGACTCAAGGACTTGGCTTTATTTACTCAGCCTTGTAACCCTATCCAAAAGGTTGCCTAGTAAGTAAAATTAGGCCTTCCTGTATGTTCTCTATTAAATTTGGTATCAAAGATGAACTGTTTTTATTGTGTGTGTGTATCTTTATTTTTTTAATCCTTACCTAAGGATATATTTTTTTTAAATTGGTTTGAGAGAGAGAGAGAAAGAGACATTACTGGTTGTTTCCCCACCAGAGATTGAACCTACAACCTGGGTATGTTCCAGGGCTAAGACAAACTGTTTTATTTATTTATTTATTTATTTAAAGTATATTTTTATTGATTTCAGAGAGGAAGAGAGAGGGCGAGATAGAAATATCAATGATGAGAGAGAATCATTAATCAGTAGCCTCCTGCACGCCCCACACTGGGGATCGAACATGCAACCCAGGCATGTGCCCTGCCTGACCAGGAATCGAACCATGACCTCCTGGTTCATAGGTCGATGCTCAATCACTGAGCCACAGTGGCCACTCGGTGAGTTTTGATTATCATTACTTAATATGAAGACTGTTAAAATAGGAGAAAATGTCTGAAAAATACTATATTTCATTGAATCTCAAATTTCATAATTTTTGAGATACCATCAAGAAGAAAACACCGCCCAGCTGGAGTGGCTCCATTGTTTGAGTGTCATCCTGTGCACTGAAAGGTTGCCAGTTCAATTCCTGGTCAGGGCATATACCTGGGTTGTGGGTTTGGTCTCCAGTGAGGGCATGTAAGGAAGGCAACTGATTGATGTTTCTCTCTCACATCAGTGTTTCCCTCTTTCTCTCTCTCTCCTTTTCTCTCTCTAAGCATGTCCTCTGGTGAGGATTTAAAAAAAAGAAGGAAACACTAGCAATTAAACTTTGACACAAGATCAGTGATACGTGACTTGTTCATATCAGCTTCTTAATGATTTAATGTGTTGATCAACCATTCTAAAGAATTTGGCAGTTTGTCCTCCCTTCATTTGTATAACTTGGCTTGAGATGGAGAATTTTTTCATAGATATTATTTCTATAACAGAAGATAACACAGCTTTGTATATTTGTGGAAATCCTCCTTAGGTTTTTTAAAGCTCTTGGGGTTTTCCCCTGAAGAAAAATGTAGAATTGCAGACATTCTTCTATCAATGAATTTTTGCTTGACTAGTACAAATTTACACCTCACTGCTCTGTGCCATGTCTTTCTACATAAAGATTTAACCTTTTGTGTTAATAACCTTTCTAAAAAACACTTTAAATCACAGTTAAACTTGATGTGAATAGCACAAACAATGTACATAATGCAGTTGAAGCCACAACACATCGATAGCCATTCATAGGTTTCCACATGCTGTGTGGCTGCCAGTGATGGTAAGACACAGCATGATTTCAGAGATAGTAAAATGTGAACATATGTTAGTCTTAAAAGTGATGAAATAGGGAAATAGTAAAAGTAAAAAGTTATGCACTCTAGGTTAATATTTAAAATGTGTGCTAATAGGTAAAAAGCGATTTGTACAACAGATCCTTGAATAACATCAAGTTCAGCATCATTTCATTATAGCAGTGATGAGATGCTTTAGGAGCTTAACTCTTGTTTATATCAATTAGTAAAATCAGTCTCGTTTTACGTTGTTTCGTTTAAAGTTTTAGAACCTATTGACAACGTTAGGGGGACTTACTATATTTTTTTAGTGTGAAGTGAGACTTTATATAACAAACATCTCTCATAAAAATGCAAGTTGCTAAAGACATAAATTGAAAGGATTCTGTTCTTTAACATAAATATGTAAATTTTGGAAGAGACATAGATTCCATAATGTATAAGTAGAGTTTTATTAAAAGTAAATTAACAAGGGATACACTTTGTAAAGTATATGATTGTCTAACAACCATGCTGTGCACCTGAAACTAATGTAAAATGATATTGAATGTAAACTGTAACTAAAATAAATAAAATTTAAAATAAATAAAAGTAAATTATTCCATTTCTATTTTAGGAAACCCTAGAAAACACATAACATCTTTGAAGAAAGCTGTAGATATGACCTGCCATGGAGAGCCATCTCTTTATAACTCCTTAAACATGGCTATGCAAACTCTAAAGTTAGTGTTTTATATTTATTACATATTTGATCTCAAAGTGTTTTGAATAAGTTGCTGAAAGGATAATATGTTAATATGTATCTCTATAAACCCAGCTATAATGAAATCATTATTAAGAGAAATATGTAATGTCATTTATGATGTTTAGTGTGGTGTTAATTTTTATTTTATATTTTAATTGGTGAGGTTTTAGAAAAATATAATTAAAATTGTAGCAGCGTTAGTATTACAAAAGAAATGTTTTGTTGAAAAATTATTTTATTGAAAATTCATTGTATATGGAATTTAATGTGGTATAATAATTTGAGTTTATTGTATATTTATTACCTTTTATTAGCTTACTAGAGGCCCGGTGCATGGATTTGTGCACCAGTGGGGTCCCTTGGATTGGCCTGTGGGGATCAGGCCAAAACTGGCTCTCCGACATCCCCTGAGGGTTCCCGGATTGCTAGAGGGCACAGGCCAGGCCGAGAGACCCCACCGGTGCACAAATCCATGCACCGGGCCTCTAGTATGCATATAAGATCTTTGGTTAATCTATCCTTGCCCTCCTCCCTCCCCCCTTCCCTCTGAGATTCATCAGTCTGTTCCATGTGTCCATGCTTGTGGTTTCCACTCTTGTGTTGAACATCTGCCCCAGGTGGTCAGTGCGCATCATAGCTATCGGTCGGCCGGTCAAACAGTTGGCTGGTTGGCCAGTCGCTTAGGCTTTTATATACATAGATTTTGTAATCTGTAAATTAATAGCACTCTTTTCCAACAAGTTCAACTATATGGAATATAACTTTTACCCAAGAGGAAGTATTCAGTATAGTTAAAGCTCATATATTTTGTCCCTGGCTAATCTGTCCTGACTCAGGTTTTTATACCTTTATATAATAGATATTTTTCTAGTTTCAAAGTAGATGAGAAGGTAATATGTGTAATAAAGGTAGGCACCATAGCAACATCCACAAGTGAAAGCTAAGAGCCTAATAAGGAAGATATAAGCAGGTTGGCTATAAATAACTGATAAAATTGCTCCTAAAAGCGTAGAAATCTCTATTTAGTATAGAGGATAACTGCTTATCACATCTTAAAAGTCCATAAGCTATCATTTAATTAAACGGTACACAAGGCCCTAACCGGTTTGGCTCAGTGGATAGAGCGTCAGCTTGCAGACTGAAAGATCCCAAGTGCGATTCCAGTCAGGGACATGTACCTTGGTTGCGGGCACATCCCCAGTGGGAAGTGTGCAGGAGGCAGCTGATCGATGTTTCTAACTATCTCTCTCCTTTACTCTCTGTAAAAAAAAAAAAAAAAATCAATAACTGGTACACAAAAATTAATGTTTATGCTTATTATGACTCTGAATCACCCTGAACTTTAAAAAAGAAGTACATTACTGTTGTCAAGCCACATGTATACATCCTAAAATTGACCCATAAGGTATTATTGTACTTTCCAATGTACCCTTTAGATTTCGTATGAAACAAATCTACTGGAATGTAAGATTAATGATGTCAAGAACCTTTGTCAGTCTTGTTTATCTCTCTATCCCTAAAACTTACAAGAATTTTCAATTCCTTTCTTTGCAGTGTTGAAACAAATGAAATATTCTGTAGTCTAAATTTATAAACCATGTATACTGTCCTTTTTGGATAAACTATATTATTGTAATTTGTTGTACCTAATTGGATTGTATTTTGTCTTTCTTTAGACACATGCCTGGGCATACAAGTAGAGAAGTCCTAATCATCTTTAGCAGCCTCACAACTTGTGATCCATCTAATATCTATGACCTAATCAAGGTAGATACAATAATTTTATAATCACAACTCTAAAGAAAATTCTGTAGTGGTTTCCACTCTTGCGTTGAACATCTGCCCCTGTTGGTCTGTGCGCATCATAGCTATCGGTCAGCCGGTCAAACAGTTGGCTGGTTGGCCAGTCGCTTAGGCTTTTATATACATAGATTTTGTAATCTGTAAATTAATTCTTGTAAGTTTTACAAGTTTTCAGAACATTCTGTTTATTTTTCAAACATTAATTGTTTAATGCTCTTTTTTTCTTCCCCCCAAACCATCCATTTCCTTGGATTTTATGAAGACCCTAAAGACAGCTAAAATTAGAGTGTCTGTTATTGGATTGTCTGCAGAAGTTCGGGTTTGCACTGTACTTGCTCGTGAAACTGGTGGTATATATCTAGAATCTTCAATATTTACTCATAATTACTATGTAAGAAGTAACAAGCTATTAATAAAATTAGGGTGTTTTAGCCTGTTTTTAAGCTTTAATTAAACAGTTCATGTCCTGAAGTCCAAAATATGGGTAGTCATCTTAAATATATCATTGATTCTGTTGATATCTCAAAATGCAAGGAATTTTCAGAAATTATGTCAGTGTGCAGAGGCAGTATACTCTTGAAAAGCTAGAAATTTCATTAGATGTAATACTTTGTAAAGATCTTATAACTTGGCTTTAATTAAATTGTAATTATAATTATTCCTAGAGAAGACAAGTAAGATATTATTTAAATAAGATTTTTGAAAAATGATAATTAAATGTTTTTATAGAAATACATAGAAATTATATAATTCATTATTCTCTCTGGAAAGCAGATTTTATTTTATTTTGCTTTTTAATCTTGTTAGGCACATACCATGTTATTTTAGATGAAAGCCATTACAAAGAATTGCTAACACATCATGTTAGTCCTCCTCCTGCTAGCTCAAGTTCTGAGTGCTCACTGATTCGTATGGGTAAGTGTTTATTTTAAAATAGACATTTAACATATATATATTTTTTGGCTTAAACTAGACTTTCTATTTTCATTTGCACAAGTTATTTTAACATTTAAGATTTTTTAAACTCATATGTTTTATAATTAGAGAAAATTATGCTGGTGAAGCAATTTTGGAAAATACAGAGATATAAAAGGAAAATTAAAACCATTTGTAGTCCTTTCACTTAGAGAACACTACTGGTTTTTATTGTTACGGCGCAAAAGGTTTAAAGACACTGTATTTATAGAAAAATCCTTATACTAGGAAATTTAACAAATAAGCTACAAAACGCTCAGTACTGTTTGATCAAAGCTGTGTAATACAAATTGAAAAGACACAGAAGGTTGTAGGAAGTTACATCAAATTGCTCAATGTGATTTTTTTCAGGAGACAGAATGATGGGTTTTGTATCATGTAAAAAATTCTGTTTTCCTTTATTTTCTAAAAATTTTATAATTCATTACATTTATACTTAAAAAGATACAACTTTTTAAATATAAGAAGAATCTCCTTGCTTAATATGCATTTTTTTTTTTTACCTGTAAGTGAAATGGAATGCTTTTCTGCCTTGTTTTGTGGCATTTATAGTGCTGGTCAAGAGCTCTTTCCTATTTCCTCATCTGTAAAATGAGATTAGTATCTATCTTGTGTATTGCTAGGATTGAGTTAATGCAGATGAAGCATTTAGAATAATGGTTGCCATAAACACCCAATACATTTTAATATATCTTTATTGATTTTAGTGAGAGGAAGGGAGAGAGATAGAGAGATAGAAACATCAGTGGTAAGAGAAAATCATCGATCAGCTGCTTCCTGCACACCCCCTACTGGGGAGCAAGCCTAAAACCCCGGCATGTGTCCTCCTCATTCATGGGCCGACACTCAGCCACTGAGCCACACCGGCTGGGCAACACTCAGTACATTTTAGATAG
>NW_005879817.1:3024-6832 GCF_000147115.1 Myotis lucifugus | reverse complement strand
TTGGCATAGAGAAAGCACTAGACAAATGGTAACTGTTAGGCTTTTCTCATCACCTTTACTGGGGCTAGCAGGACTTCCTATTCATTACAGGAATGAGAGTAAATAAATTTATACCATCTTTGTACATTACATAAATTGCCGCCTGTGGAAATTGGATAATATCATCACATTATACTAATATGCTGATTCTCCAAGTAATCCAGGAAGATAATCTTCCTCTGTATTCTTAAATAGAAGAATCACAAGTTTATCTTGTTTAACTACACAGTCCTGAAGAATCTAGTGGTAAACAGACATTTGTGCTCAATAAATATTATAAATTAAGCTGACAGTGCTCTGCCCTTTTTATTCTCTTTCTTTCTCATCTACTCCTCTACTTTTAACTGCAAGCTACTTGCAGACGATGCCTGCATGTTTGCTCCGAACCTTGTCCCTGAGCTTCCCCAGGTTCTTAGGACCCAGCCACTTCGGGATAGATCAGCCTCGACAGCACCTCAAGCTTTATTTGTTTAAAACAGAACTCATCACGTGGCCTCCTAAGTCTGTTTCTTCTGCATGCCCTCATTCAAATCACAGCATCACCGTCTAAGCTGCCGTGAAAGTTAAACACCTTGGACTCTAGTCTCTGCTTCAGCTCCATATGCAATCCACCAGCAAGTCCTAAATGCTTTTCCTCCTAAAAGCAGTTCTGCTGCATCCCTAGCACCATCATCCTGGTCACACCCTGGACATCTGAGCTACTCCAAGGGCTTCTTACTGTCTCACTGCTTCCCCTCAAAAGAGCATCTAAGGGTCTTCACCTTGTTCTCACTACAACTCTGGATATGGCTCAGCTGTAAAAACCTAACAGTGCTTCCTCTCTCCACAGCCACAGCCCTCAGCATGGCCCATGCATTTCATAATCTGTCCATGTCCTGTTTTAGGAACTTTGTCTCTCATCTCTTGTCCCTCCCAAGGACACTACCCATCACAGACTTCATTCTTTCTTTTTTTTTTTTTACCTTGTCCATGCTCCTTTTGTCTATCACTTGATGAATCAACCTGTGCTCAGCATTTGGACCCAGATCTCCCAAAAAGCCTTTTCTGAAACCAGACTAACGGAGATGCCTGAACAAACAAACACACAGGATCAAACTGTCATGTCAGACTCAAATGAACGAAAGGGTTGATCTGTTAGAGGTTTTACTAATTATTTCAAAGACATCTTCAATCAAGAGCTCAAAGTAAAGAAGAATATGTCCAGGGATTGATGATGGTTCTTAAGTCTGTCCTTCCAGGTACAGACAAGTGTTCTAGGGACAATGTTTACTGTATGAAACACATACATTTTATACCCAGCCACATGACCATATTTTAGGGAACTTACTTACTATAGGTAATCTTTAAACAGAGACATTCCACAGATAAGTATATTATAACAAACATCATTAATCTAGTTACTGAGAAGTCCAGTTGTCATATTGACAGTTATCAAGGCCACCTGTCTTTTCTTCTTTCCCCCAAGGTGTATACACAGACACCCATTCCCACAGTAGAAAACTTGTGAATAAAGACACCAGCATCCCATCCCACACTTTCACCCAGTATCCCTCAATAATTATATTTCTAGATGGAATACGCTTAAAGAAGAGGAAGGAGTCTGGACTAAAATGATCAGAGATGTCTGTTGTACCCACTGCCACTCACAATTTTTTAAAAAGTCATCAAAAAATATCAAACAAGGTCAAATTTTTTATTTGGACATAGCATTTCCTTGCTGTTATCTTTAACAAACCTGTATTGAAATTTTCTGATAATGTGTATTCATAGTTAACCTATACGTTTCTGAATTTCAGATAGTTCCCAAAATCCTAAACTTCTTCAATGGCATTTGCCTCTAACCCTTTTCCTTAATCGAAATAGAAATTTCCTCTATTCTCAAATTTAACATTTTGTGACCCTTTAACTTATCACAGAAATCCCCTAAACTTCTAGACACTCCCTCTCTTTTCATTTGTAGATTACTTACATACAGAATTATTCAAACTTTCTTCTTTTGTCATTTTTCATAACACATTCTTTTTGTGCTATCCCATTTTACCTAAATTAAGCATTTGTTGTCATAAGGTTGTTCATGATTTCCTCTTATATTATTTGTAATTTCTGTATGATTTGTAGTAATGTCCTTTTAAAGTTCCAAATATTTGTGCTGTCAACTTTTTAATTATTTTCTGGCTATGAGTTAACCAATTTTATTAGCCTATTTAAAAACCCCAATTCTGTTTGTTTGGGTTTTTATGTTTTTCTCTATTGCAATGTTGTTCTCAATTTAATTATACATTTATCTCTTTTTTTTCTATATACATGCTTTGAATTTTTTTTTGTTCTTTTTCTAACTTCTTGGGACAGATACATAGATCACCAATTTTCAACTTTCTTCTAGTCTAATATAATTAAATAAATAAATTCCTGTCCAAGTGCAGTTTTAGCTAGATATCACAAGCTTTGAGATGTCATGATTTCTATGATATTTTAGTTCTATATATTTTCTGTCATTGCATTTTCTTGAGTTATTTAGGTGTTTACTGTTTAATTTAGAAACATTTGAGTATTTCCTACTCAACATTTGTCATTGTGTGTGCCTTATTTCATTGTAATCATACTCTGTAAGATTTAAATTGTTTAAAATCTATTTAATTGTTTAAAATCTATTGACTTGTTTTATGGTCCTAAATATAGTCGATTTGGTTAATAATCTATGAGAATCTGAAAGGAGCAGACATTCTAATTGCTGAGTGTTTTATATATCGCTTTATATAACAATCATGTTGTTAAAGAAGACATTGAGTTCTTTTATATCCTTTCCAATATTTTATCTACTTGTGTTACCACTTTCTGAGACAAGTGTGGGTTTGTATATTTTTCCTTTTATTTTGGTCAATTAGGGTTTTTACATATTTATGTCTATATCTTTATGTTTTTCGAGCTGCAAAATTAGGTTTATTTTAGAAGTTCGATGTACGATCCATGGTGCTACAGAGTAATTAGTTTTATTTTAATCAAGAATTGTTAAATCTTCCTGGTTGTTTTATCCTTTAATCATGATGAAATGTCAATCTTTACCTCTAGTAAGGCTTGTTGACTTAATGCTCACTTAATCTAATATTGGCATATCCATGCCAGCTAATTTAATTAGGCTTCCCTGAATATACTTCTCTGTCCTTTCATTTTTTTCCTTTCTGGTTTCTTCTATTTAAGATATGCCTCTAGTAAACAGCATATAGTTGGACTTCACCCCACGTAACAGTTTTTGAATCTGTTTATACATAAAGTAATTCATCATATACTGGTAATTGGGTTTAAATCTGCATCACATAACTAACTATGCTTAAATACTGTTTGTTTTCTCTTTGTATCAATTCCTCACCCATTTAGTAGCTGGACCATCTGGGACATATGACCTTCCTGGTCGATGCTCAGGGGAAGAATGGCATGGAGTATTGTAAATTGACTCTTAAAGTCTTCCACCTGGAAGTGACATGTCACTTCTCATTACATGTCATTGGGCAAAGGCAGTCATGTGGCCATGCTGAAATTGAAGGCATCCAGAGCAAGTAATTTTCTGTTTTCCCAGGAGGAGAACTGAGCCAGATACATCGGGGGACACTAGTAATATCTTGCTCACTCTCCATAAATTTTTAAAACTTCTATATGTCAGAGAGCACTGTAAACAGTATTAAAAGTCAAGTGACAACTGGGTAGAAACTATTTCAAACGTGTTATAAAAAATTACTATCCAGAATATACCATGAATATTTTTCATTTCAAA
>NW_005879817.1:0-2924 GCF_000147115.1 Myotis lucifugus | reverse complement strand
AAATTATTCAGACTTTCTTCTTGTGTCAGTTTTGGTGATTTGCATAGATTTCAGACATTTGAGTACTCAGAACATTTATCGCCCCCCCCCCCCATGCCTTTGCTCAGAAAGTTATGTAAGTACTCCAGCAAAATGAGAGGTAAATCAATGAATCAAGAAGTTTATATTAGCCCGGCAGGGCATGACTCAGTGGTTGAGCATCAACCTGTGAACCAGAAGGTCACAGTTAAATTCCTGGTCAGGATATATGCCCAGGTTGCGGGCTAGATCCCCAGTGGGGGCCGTGCAGGAGGCAGCCGATCAATGATTCTCTCTCATCATTGATGTTTCTATCTCTCTCTATCCATCTCCCTTCCTCTCTGAAATCAATAAAAATATATTTTAAAAAAATTTATATTAAACAGTAATATATAATATCCTATATAATAAAAGGGTAATATGCAAATCCACCGAATGGCAGAACAAGCAGTCAGCAGGGGGTGGGGCTGGCGAGCAGGCAGCACTAGGCCAGCCAAGGCGTGTGCCAGTGGGCAGAGGGAGGGAAAGGTGATGGCGGCCGCGACCAGCTGCGGCAGAGGGGCAATGGCAGGGGCCGGCACCGTCACCTGATTGGCCCATCTGGTTGCCTCCTGCAGAAGGAAGCTGGGCAGCAACAGCGGGGTGATGGGGGCAGCACCGTCCAGATTGCCTGTCTGGTTGCCTTCTGCAGGGGGAGGCCAGACTGCAGCTTAGGGCCCGGGGAGCGGACCTAAGCCATCAGTAAGACATCCCCTGAGGAATTCCAGACTGTGAGAGGGCACAGGCCGGGCTGAGGGACGCCCCCCCCTCCAGTGCATGAAATTTCGTGCACTGGGCCTCTATTATTGATATATTATTATAATATATTAATTGCTCTCCTTGTATGTGAAAATTTAAGGAATCAGGCATTATCATATACTCCATGAGAGTATAAAGTTTAAAATGCATATATGTTTTCACCCAGAAATTCTTCTCTTAGATTTGAAAAAAAGAAGAGAGCATGAGGAGAAATGGACCATGAGAAGAAATTGACCATGACTCTATGCACACCAAATAAACATCTCTCTGAAACATATTACTAGGTTAAACAGAAATTGCATGGTAATATTCAGAGAGGTCTACTTATGTTAAAATTATGCACACAAATAAAACAAAATCATACAAACTGCTCTGTGTACATATTTGGGTAACATAAGTGTATAGAATATGGTCTCATAAGACCAGCCACAGAATATTATCGTAGTGATGAACTGGATTGAATGTGGATTAAGAAAAACTTTCACTTTATTGATATTGTTTCAATATTTTACAAATATTCATAATTTTTGTACATGTGTAATAATGTGCTAAATAATAACACTAAATATGATAGCATTTTAAATAATAACCAGATTATCTTCATGTTTATAGAATTATTCATTCTCTATGTGTTTTCAAATGATTGTTCATGTCTTGTCAAAATAATACATACACATAGCAATAAATCTAATGGTAGAGAAGGGTCCATAAGGAAAAGCAGTAGTCCTTTCTCCATCTTTCCCCAAATCTCACCATCCCACCATTCATCAAAGATATACTCTATTCTTTCTGTTTAAAATCTTCAAATAGTTATTATGAAAGTTTAAGGAATACATGTTACCTTATTTCCCAATTTTACATTTTTGATATCTCACTATAAAAGTAAAAATATTGCTCATTTTACTGACTCATACGATATTTTCTTTTTATAAAATTGTATACTTATAATTGCATCAACTTTTCTATTAATTACCTGAGTAGCTTTGAATAATATATTTAAACTAGAGGTCCAGTGCATGAAATTCATGCACTCAGGTGAGGGGAAATCCCTCAGCCTGACCTGTGCCCTCTAGCAGTCTGGGAGCCCTCGGGGGATGTCCAACTGATGGCTTAGGCCAGTGATGGCGAACCTATGACACACGTGTCAGAGGTGACATGCGAGCTTATTTTTTTTGGTTGATTTTTCTTTGTCAAATGGCATTTAAATATATAAAATAAATATCAAAAATATAAGTCTTTGTTTTACTATGGTTGCAAATATCAAAAAATTTCTATATGTGACACGGCACCAGAGTTAAGTTAGGGTTTTTCAAAATGCTGACACGCCGAGCTCAAAAGGTTCACCATCACTGGCTTAGGCCCACTCTCCATGGGCCTAAGCTGTCAGTCGGACATCCTTAGCGCTGCTGTAGAGGCGGGAGAGGCTCCCACCACAGCTGCTGCGCTCGCCAGCCATGAGTCCGGCTTCTGGCTGAGCAGTGCTCCCCCTGTGGGAGTGCACTGACCACCAGGGGGCAGCTCCTGCATTGAGCGTCTACCCCCTGGTGATCAGTGCATGTCATAGCGACTGGTTATTCCGCCATTTGGTCAATTTGCATATTTGCCTTTTATTATATAGGACTAGAAGCCCAGCGCACGAAACTGAGCGCGAGCCGCCGCCAAGAGCCATCCCACCCCGCTGCTGGGAGCAGCCCACCGGGAGCCAGGAGCCACCCCAACCCGCCGCTGGGAGCCACGAGTCACCTGACTTTTTGCAGCAGAACCTCCAGTCAGCACTGAGGACATAGGGCAAGCTGGAGGAGAAACACATGGTAATTATTCTAGTGAGAGACACTGCCTAGCCTGGACCACTTTTCCAGCTCCACATTTGTGTCACAAAAGCAGTTACTTTAAAATCTGATCCATTGCCTCAGTCCTACCCTCTTAGTTTGAATTTTCTGTGTCGGGAGCCACGAGCCTCCCCTCCCCACCCCTCCACCAGGAGCTGTGAGCTGACCCACCCTGCTGCCAGGAGCCACTGCATACAGGCCGGGCGGGGGGGGGGGGGGCGGGGGGGAGGAACCAAAGGGGGGCCAATGCAACTCAAGGGACTGGGCATTTGGGTGTTG
>NW_005879816.1:0-6734 GCF_000147115.1 Myotis lucifugus | reverse complement strand
TTTGCAGAAATCACTAACTGTTTCAGTTTATTAAAAGATGAAGAGTAAATCTATTTGGGTAATGTGTGGTTTGCAAGATGAGAAATTTCTCCAAAATCAATGTTGTTGCTTTTCCATTTCCTCTCAACTCACCGAGAGGTAATCAACGTGGGAGTAGCTCTGATCACACTAACAGAACATTCTGATCTTCATTAGTGCAGGGTCGATGCCAGAAATTTTAATTCACATCAAAATCTAGAGATCGTTTCCCTAGAATTAAAACCCTCTCTGTTTCAACACATCAAGCTACAGGGTTTCATCATCCTCACAATTAATACACTACTGGGCACATAAGTCTCAAAAGAGGGCTTTGGAAGTTGCTAATAGAGGCTGCATATTTGACAGTGGCTATATTCCTCTTCCTTCTATTTTTCATTTTTCCCTTTTCCCTCTCTTTCGTGGAATTATGGAGGGATGAGATGTGAGATGATGGTAGGATATGTCCAGAAAACAGATTACTTTTCCTTAGTATTTAACTAATCCTATATAATACAAGGGTAATATGCAAATTGACCAAACAGCTGAACGACAGGAACGCTTGCAACCCCTCGCCCAGGCTGGCCCTGCCCATGGCCCCTCACCCCAGCCATCCAGCCCCCGATGGCCCACATCGGGGAGGACTGGCTGGACTCCACCAGTGCACGAATCCATGCACCAGGCCTCTAGTGTTTATTATCTTGTTTATATGCAACATTTTATGTATGAAATAAGATGGATATATTTTCCCAGTAATTGTATTTATTTGATGAATCCATTCTTGTGCTCAGTCAGTCAATAAACTACTTCTTGCGCGTATGTGCCAGTCATTGTGCTGGGCACAAAATACCAAACCAGCACAAGATCCATTTCCTCCAGGAAATCAAGGTCTTGAAGGAGAGCAGGTATAGAAATAGAAAAGCATGATAATAACTATGTGAGAAGCACCATGATTAAAGTAAACACACAGCAATAGTAATGAGGAGGGACTCAGCCTGTCTTGTGCTGAGTGTCTTTGAGAAAGGTCTAGGAAAAAAAGGACCAGTTTTGAATCAGGCTCAGTAAGAAAAATCTGGGGCAATCCAATAATTGGGTAACTTAAAAATATATATATATATATACTAATAAAAGGGTAATATGCTAATTAGACTGGGTTGACTGAACATCTTCCGTACATCTGACTTCCTTCCGTACAAAGTCACGATGGTGGGGGCTGAGGCAGAGGCCGTTAGGGGCGATCAGGCCGGCAGGGGAGCAAGCAGTTAGGGGGCGATCAGGCTGGCAAGGGAGAGCAGTTGGGGGTGATCAGGCCAGCAGGGGAACAGTTAGGTGGTGATCAGGCCAGCAGGCAGAGGTGGTTAGGGGTGGTCAGGCAGGCAGGCAGGTGAGCGGTTAGGAGTCAGCAGTCCTGGATTGTGAGAGGAGAGGGATGTCCAACTGCCTGCGGGATCAGATCTAAACTGGCAGTTGGACATCCTTGAGGGGTCCCAGATTGGAGAGGGTGCAGGCTGGGCTGAGGGACACCTGCCCCCATGCACAAATTTCGGGCACCAGGTCTCTAATATATATATATATATATATATATATATATATATATATATATATATATGAAAGTGGATCTAGAATTTTTATGATGTTCCTAGAATTTATAGAATTTCATTTCCAGAAATGGTAAATTGGTTAATCAAAAAACAAGGATTATGTTTGCAGTTAAGATGGTGTCCTTAGTCTCTCTGTCCCATTTCAGGGCTGATTTCAGAGTGAGCTTAGCTTTCTCTTGTTTCCATCATGGTCACATGGTGGCCCATCTGAGAACTGTTCACACTCTGTGAAACTTCTCTATGTTCAGTGGGGGATACTGCTGACCTGCTAACTCCGAGCTGTCAGCAAGCAGCTGCCAGCTTTCAGGACCATTTTATGAAATGTTATTTTCTCAGGACACTACATGTCATTGAATTATTCTTATATATAAAATATGTGTATCATTCACATCTTAATTTTTTGCTCTTTATCATCTGCAATGCTGCAGAGAATATCCATGCATATCCACAAAGTTGGAATTTCTTAGTAATAGGGATATGCAAATTAAAATGATTAAATGCTGCCAAATTCCTATTCAACATGTCTTATTTAAGGTTTAAAATCCTTCCAGCACTGTAAGAGACTTCACTTCACATTATATTTGTCCAATCAATCAATATTGATAGCCTTTTTGTTTGCCAATCTAATGGCATATATACATACATAGTGTAATCATCACTTTCATTACCATTCTCCTGATTAAAAGCACTAATTTACATGTTGATTCTCTCACTGGAGTTTTTCTCTTCTGTGAATTACTTATTCTTTTTTTAAAAATTGATTTTAGAGAGAGAGTAAGGGGGGGAGAGGAAAACATAAATGTGAGAGAGAAATATCAATCAGTTGCTCCTGTACTTGCCCTGAACTGGGATCAAACCCACAACCTTTTTGGTGTATGAGACAATGCTCCAATCAACTGAGCTACCCAGCCAGGGCCCACTTCTTTCTTTATTCAAATTTCCTTTGATTATTTTTCTCCATATTCATTTTTAAATCGTTCTTATATTTTATGAAAGCAAGTGAATTGCTGGTAGGTAATATCTCCATTTAGAATGTTATTTCTTTTTAGCGCTAATTCACATTATTTTTCTCAAGAGTTGTTTTTTTTTTTTAAAAAATATACTAGTACAATTGTGTGGATAAAAAAATCACAATTTCTAGAGAAAAACGTGTCCATCTTTAAAAAGAATGTTAAGAAAAGACATGCCTTAATTTACAAAGGTAGGTAGATAGACAGATATTGTATTGAGCCTTAAAGTTTAACTTAGATTTATATTTTGTACTTCCATAAAACTTACCAGATAAAATTTTCTCAATGACCTTATACTGAAGTTTGCCCATGAAAGTGTGCATATTTCTCCAACATTTCCCACTGCTTTATCTATATGCTGGAAATTATCTTTAGCTTTAAAGAATGTATTCTGCATCTTTACATGAGAAGGGGTGTCACAGTTTATTATGCACTCTGCAGTGTTTTGAATATGGAGTAGATGCTGAAGAAACATTTCTTGAATAGAGGAGAATTGTTGAAATGTTAATGTCTCTGATTTGCAATTCTTTTGACTACTATTTCCTTTTAAAATTACTTCACAGTGGACAGAAAGCAAATTTATTGTACACACCAGTTTCATTTAGAGGCAGCCAAGCCTGACCTTTGACTTCGGAGGCAGACCATGGTGGTCATAAAACCTTAACTCCATCATTATCAGCTGTATAACCTTGACCAAGGTAAATAACCCTTTCAATACTCAATGTCCTCATCGACCAAAAATTGGGAGAGGCAATGGTAAACTTTCAGCACACTCTCCTTACACAGCACAGCACGGAGGCCTTAGATAGATCAATGTCTCCAGATATTTAGATTGATAGGTCTTTCTCTAGAGAAGCTTTCCCTGTGTTTCTGCTGATCACCTGATGGCAACTAGAGTCCCTTGGTACTGCCTGCAACCTTGTTTCAAGTTCGAGGATCCCTGGACCATCAAGGCTATGATTCCTAGGGCAGAAACATATGGCCAAAGGAAATGATGAGGCAATTGCAGACCTGGCTTCCTTTCTTTCTGAGAACATAGCCTTTAAAACCTCAGATCCACGTGGGATGATTCTTCCATAAGTCCTTCCCCTTTTTAAGCCCTGGATCCTAACCTCACTCTGGCTCAGAGAGACCATGGGACCAAGAAACAAATGTTTGTAATGAACACTGATGGTTCTACATAGCTTTGGTGCTATTATATTCTGGTAAAATCATGCTTTTCTGTTTATAGGCTTCCCAACATGGGCTTGGAAAACCTGCAATATTTTTTTTCCAATCCTCGTGTTTTTGGGTTTGTTTGTTTGTTTCAATGCATTATGACATGGCTATTGTTTGTTCTGACTTAGCCTAGCTTGCCACTACCACTACTATAAATTGAAGTTATTCCATCCATATTTTCTACTCCATGTGTTCCTGACTTACTCGTGTGGAAATATATTGTGATTTTTGTAATGCTAACTCATCAACTTCAATACCTTCTCTCTTTTACAGCAGAAAAACAGTTTCCCTAAAGGAGGTGTGAATTACACAAGGACTGGGACTATTGAATTGCCATAGAAAAGCCTGCAGACCAATCATGAAGGAATTATGGCTAGTTATTTTCAATTTGGAAAAGGTTGTTTACTTTTATTTCTTGACATCTATACACATGCACATCATCACCAAGTTTGTCGATCAGATCTCTCTTTATGAGAGTAAAGCCAATACCGTGTCTATCCTCCCCCCACCATTAAACCTGAAAAATAACCCCGGAGTGTTCATCTAAATTACTTGCTTTGATGAAATAAATCAATGCATAGCGTAATGTCTGGCACGCATCAGACTTTTAATATATATTTGCTGAGTGAATCAAAATGTTAAGTTGTACCTGAAAATTACCCAGCATATGTCAGATAAAATTTAATGGTCAGCTTGTCAAATTGCTGTTTGATGTTTATAATTTATTTAAGAAAATGGGTACTTAAAAAGAAGACAATTAAAATCTTGCACAAATCTACATCTATTTGTATCAATATTTTCCTCTCTATAAATCATTGGCAATATTTTATTTTGTTTTACACAAGTTCTTAAACACATGAATTAACACTGAATGTGATTCCTACAAAAGTGAAAATTGAATTCTCTCTGGGGAGTATGTTTACCCTTCTTATCAATCCTCAGCTTTTAAAATGGAATGTTAAGGTCATTTTGGGGTGCACCCAGGTGTGTGTGAACGTGTGTGTATGTTTAATAAATTTCAATGATACAAAGACAGCCTGGGTGGTGTGGCTCACTGGTTGAGTGTTGACCTATGAACCAGGGGATCACAGTTCAATTCCCATTCAGGGCACATGCCCAGGCTGTGGGGGGTCATGCAGGAGGCAGCCAATAATGATTCTTTCTCATCATTGATGTTTTTCTCTCTCCCTCTCCCTTCCTCTCTGAAATCATAAAAATATGTTTTAAAAAATGATACAAAGACAAATTGAGCAACACATCATTGCTTTAGGGAGTGATTTAAAAAAATTTTTTTATAAAGAAGCAGTTAGGAGACGTTGTTGTGCTGCATAGTTTCCATGTACCTCTTCCATATTTATTCTTCTTCTCTCCACTGCCACCTGCCCTCAGAGGCAGAATGAATGGATGGTACCTGCAGAATCATGGCATGTTGCTGTGGTTTGGCTTTGGGAGATGGAGCACTGGCAGAGCAGAGGGAGGGCAGCAAGTAAGTGGACACACAAGAAGCCATAGTAGAGTTCAGGCTACTTGGGGCAAATGTCACTGGAGCCACACACTGATAGGAACAATTTGAACCACATCCAGCACGACCATGGGTGAAACAGAGGAGGGGTGGTGTAGGATTAAAGAAGACAGACAAGAGAATACAGTACAGTTGGGACCAGGTGGATCACTGTGCCTTGATGAGGAAACAGTGACACTGCCTGTAAGCTGAAGCTTTATTTTATAGTCAGATCGCACAAAGCAAAACAAGGGCAATATGTTTACAATGTTCTTGAGAATTTCAAATCTGCTTCTTTCCTGTTGTTGCCAGTTGCTTAACTCTATCAAGCTTTGTTTAGGCAGCACTTGCTGCACCCGCTGCAGCCCCAAATCCCTTAGCTACCTAGGACTGCAGGGTCGGACTATAAGGTCAAGCTTACAACCATAGGCTCTTGGCTATAATTGTGCTGGGAGGGCTTTGCCCTCCAAGCTGGGACTTGTATGTGGCTTTGCCACAAGTCAATCCGAGGCTTGAACCTGTCCAAAGGCTGCAGGACTCTCCACAACAATTAAATGGTAATTTTTTTAAATCCTCACTTGAGGATATTTTTCCATTGATTTTTAGAGAGAGTGGAGGAGAGAGGGAAAGACACAGAGAAATATTGATGTGAGAGAAACACATCAATTGGTTGCCTCCTGCATGCACCCTGACCAGGGCTCAGGGTAGGGAGGAGCCTGCAACCGAGGTATGTGCCCTTGACCAGAATTGAACCCAGGACCCTTCAGTCCACAGGCTGATGCTCTATCCACTAAGTCAAACTGGCTAGGGCTAAATAGTAATTTTTTATTAACTGTTCGAGGCTGAGTATGGATTAAGGTGAGAGCGAGAAAACTATTGCAGGAGGCAGTTTTGGGAGCCCCAGATTTTCCTGAGTTTTACCTCTAAGGTTTCACCCTAATAGCCTCTCCTGGTGAGGAACCCAAAACAATCTCTTGTGATTTTGGGCAAGAAGAAAGGGAAGAGTAAACATTGTGAAGTATTTCTTGAGCATTCTCTGTAACAAAAGGGCTGCTCTCCAGAGATAGGACCTTACTAGAGCCCTATGCCCAACCTGGGGTAAAGGGCATTTCTTTCATTAGAGCTTCTGTCTCAACGATGATGGGGAAATATAAGACTACTATAGAAAGGCAGACGTCGTGGAGTACTACTCAGGACGAGATTATCCTAAGATTGTTATATATTACCATTATGTACATTATAGAAGGTGAGACTAGGTTATCTATAATATTGAGGAGGAAGGAGGAGGGAGGTTGAAGGACTCACACATCCTTTTCCCAGATTCTATAAAACTCCCTAAATCTAGACATAAAGTCTGGTCCATAGTGTACATATATAATGTAACAAAAA
>NW_005879815.1:0-6734 GCF_000147115.1 Myotis lucifugus | reverse complement strand
ACTGGGGTGGCCCAGCCAGCTTTTGCTCATTCAGAAAAAGAAGGGCTATAAGTTAGTTCCAAAGAACAGTGAAAAATGCCTCCTTTGGAATATGTCTCTCATCTTATTGCTTGCTCTTCTGAATGAGATCCTCTTCTCCCTTCATCCCTTGGGCTCTTGGAAAAAGTTCTTGAGGAGAAATTTTACCCCAAATTATAGTGCAGTTGGGACCTAGTAATAAAGAATTGAGTAGTCCTTTCAGTAAGTTGAAAGGGTTAAAGAGAATAAAACGGGGCAGAGAAAGACTTTTGTGCTTAGCAGATATCTTGCAGAAAACTTGCAGCCTTGAGCACAGCATACCTCAGATAACTAGAAGACACCTGGCATGGGAGGAACCAAGGACACACCAGACCCTTATGTCAGCAGAGCGGCTCACAGCCAGCAAGGATTAATAAAAACCTATCTCTCCCTGTCCTCTTCGCTGATGCCTTTCTCCGTCTCAGCCCACCTGCGCCCAGGTGGTCGGAATAAAATCTTTTTTGATACATTATGGCCTCGTGTCATAGGTGCGCGACCCCGGCCCACTCCAGACCTTTCACAAGTGTAGTCTCATTTTATGCTTTTTCTTATTCTGTTATGTTGTTGGTCTGGCCTCCCAGAGTCTGAGTACATAAATCAAAGCACACGTGATAAAGTACATTCTTCTACGGGAATCTCTCCTTCAAATGTCCCCAGTCAGTCAGCAGGCATTTGTGAGCAGGAAGGAAGAAGGTAAAAAAGAGTTGATAACAGTCAGTGTTTATTAAGCGTGCACCATGCACCAACGTGGCTTTAGGGATTGTATATCACACAATGCCCACAACCTCCAAGAGTAACAGTATTCTTCTCATTTTATGGATAAGGTAAAACTATGGGTAAAAGTTTGAACAGCCAGTAACTGGCAGCATTTATTAATGCAGAATAGTTCCCTTAACCACTACCCTTAACTAGCAGGAACTTTCACATTAGTGAGTACACTAAACCCTCACAATAATACAACTGCAAAGTATCATTATTATTATTATTATTATTCCCATTTTGACCATTAGAATAATTCAGCCACAAGTTAACTTTCTCAGGGTCACCCTTAGTAAGGGACAGAGCCAGAATTTAAACCCTTCCAAAGGCTTTCTTTGTTCTTTCTCCTACTCTACATTGCTTCCACCAAGCACTTGGCATGCATATTCTCAAAGAGATTTAGTGCCCAACTTTGTATTTAATAAGGCAAATATAAGTGCAAAACAGACACGGGACCTAGAGATACAATTTTAAGATTCTGTCTCTTTTCTGAGAGGAAAAAGTGGATGGGGCATTGTGTTGGCAAGGAGGAGAGTGGGCTTTCGTTTTCAAAGAAGATATGTGGGAAAGGGCGTTTGTCTCTGTAGCTTACCGGAGGGATGGAAGGACATGCCCAGGCTGCCAGGTGATGGGATTTTGTATCAAGTGCAATGGTGATGGTTGCAAGTGATGGGAAACTCCAGTGCAGGGACTTCACCTGGAGTGAGTTTAACAAGAAGCCCAGTGGTAGGAGACCTCCAGCGTTGGTTCAGCTGTTCACAGATGCCACTGGAGCTTAGGCTCTTTCTCTTCCTACCCCTGCTCCCTTATCAGGTTGGCCCTCTCCTCTTGAGAATCACACGAAATTTGTCATAAAGTCAGGAACCAAAGGGAAGAAGAGTGCATCTGCGACACTGGGACCATGTTTGCAGAAATGCAGAGGCTTCCTCAGACTCTACCTGCCCCAGATGACTCCCACTTAGGTCTCATCCATCAGGGGTGTGTCCCGTGGCCACCCCAGCAGACAGGGAGGCTGGGAAAGCAAGTGCTTCCCTGGACATGTGCCCCCAGCAGAACTGCTTCCCTATATGGATGGGGTGGGGTGGGATATCCCAGACAGCACGCCTTGGGTTAGGAGGCTAGTGTGGAGAGGAGTTAGGCAGCAGGGCTGTACTTGGGAGAAAGAGGATGTTAATGAGGAAGACTGGCCTTGTGCCCTTTGTAGTTATCTTCCCATTTAAATGGCCTCAGAGCATCACACTGGGATGCTTCCTTCCTTCCCTCATCCTGTCTTGACTCTCTCATTTCGTCTGCCTGACCCCACAGCAATAGGCCTTTGGGCTAAATAATGTTGATAATTATCAGATCATCTGACTCTGCTCTTTTAAAAAATTCTTGCAAATAACAGGCATTGAATAAATTATTGCTGAGTTAATACTTAATGAGATGAGGAAATTCCAGGCAAAGACTGCATGGCCAGAAGGTCTCACTTCATCAGAAAAGAAGCTACTCGAAGTCAATGGAAGGCATCGGGAGGCCCCTGATATCAGAACCCACATGTACCAATGTCGGCTAAGTGGCTTGACTCAGACAAGAGCAATCTGAGGGGGCCGAGGACTCTTGGGTCTTGGGTCATACTGCCCTGTTTGATCTTGTTGCTGTTCATGTGATTATAGCTCCATGTCTTCCTTCTTTGTCTTGCAGAGCCAGCTGTCCCAGGCGCTGAACGGGCTGTCGGACAGGGCCAAAGAAGCCAAGGAGTTCCTGGTGCAGCTCCGCAACATGGTCCAGCAGATCCAGGTACCTGAGGCAGCAGCACCTGAGACAGGCAGCAAACCCCATAGGACAAGATGAAACTATGTGATGAGGGAGATTGTTTCTTCTCTGTTATTTCTATGTGTTGTGGGGAAAATCCCATTTCTTTTCTTCTGCTCTGTCTCTTCCATTACATACAAACACACATACAGACCAGCTTCTGACATGTTCCTTCTTGAGGTGTTACATTTGCCAGTAGCCAGAAAGAACCTCGTTTTCCAAGTAGTTCCCATCTTCCACACAGAGGTCCTAATTCTCCACTGCTGTGTATTTAGAAAGAGGTCTACTTCTTTGTGAATGTAGAGTCATTGTTGTTGAGTTTTTTAAACTCTATAGGTTCCCAAAGCACCTTGCAATGATTATATCTTATCTAATGCTAACAAACAAATCGCACTTACTCTTTTTTTTCTTCCTTCTTCCCTTCCTTTTCTTCCTCTTTCCTTCTTTTCTACCCTAGAGTGATGCTTCTCCTCTACTTAGATACTTAAATATTTTTCAACCACGATCTCCTGGTGACTATAATTTCAGATTGCTTTATCTGGACACAATGACCAATAGATCAGCCAGCATCTGGAAGCTGGTGAATTCTTCCCTAGAGCTAAAGGAGAAGCCATAAATTGCATGACATGCTAAAATAATGACTTTCTGCACTATTTACCAGAGATGTAACCTGAGCTCTTTCCTCCATTAAATTGTCTTTCTGAACTAATAATTAACCCATGTCAAGGCGGAAATGGTTTTTTTACTGTAAGTCAGCCTTCTTTCTAAATCATCTCACACTGATTTCTTTGCCTATTTTTGGTATATATGCCCATGTTAAAATTTCTAATTCCTTAACAACCTAACAGTTGTACACGTCCTTCTATTTCCCAAGCAATAGAGCCTCTTCTTTGCTTTTTCTGGCATAAAATATGCAGCCCCAGGCTCGCCTCTGAGCCCCACCTCTTCATCAGACAAAGCTTTCCTTCTGGTCCAAATCACAGCCTATGAGGAGAAAGCTCCCCTCTCCTTCCCACTATTGCCCTGCATGGGACAGAGAGCGCTCTTACATGATGTTTTCCGGGGGCTTCTCTGAGAACTCAAAGCAAGTGCCACGAAAACCAAAACTTAACATTGCTTATAATTTAGTGAAAGAGTCGCTTAAAATGAACGTGTAATGAATTAAAAAATGTAGATCCAGCATTCAATTTAAGCACCCTGGGGAAGCTATCATTCATTTAGAATGTGGTCACCTTCCCCCACAGCTGTTGGTTCATGTCTGACTTTAACAACCTACCCATTTCTGTTCACTTGGCTTTCCTTAATGAAAGGAGCACTCTTGCCCATGATTATTCTTACAAACTTCCGGTGTCGTCTGATTATGGTTTAATATTGAAGACCATTGCCATTCTCTTTCTTATTTCTTTCCCTGAACTCAGTGACTCTTTCATCTCTCGTGCCTTAACAGTACCCACCCGCTCAGGCAACCAGCCTTTCTGAATGTCACCTTCCACCAAACACAGCTGAACATACGCCAGCCTTCAAAAGGATTCATGTGCAACTCTGCAAACAAAGCTTGATTTTATTTAATATAATTCAGACTTTGGAGACGATTCCCTTTTGCTAAAAATAAGTTGATCAAGTGATATTCTTCCTTTTTGATCTAAATTTAGAGCAAAACACAACCACTATAGAATGAAATTTATACACTTACTTTTGAGATGGCAAATGTGCATTGTGGATAGAGCTCTCCTTCCTTCCCTTCAGTGGGGATCTCTACCCCACAGTGGACGGGCGAGCTCTGTTTTCTCCGGCGCCTTCTGGCTGAGAGGTGTGCTCTCTCACACAGGAGAACAGTGTGGAGTTTGAGGCCTGCCTGGTGGCCCAGTGTGATGCCCTCATCGACGCCCTCAACAGGAGGAAAGCCCAGCTGCTTGCACGCGTCAACAAGGAGCATGAGCACAAGCTGAAGGTGAGTGCTGGGCTGTGGAGGACCAGAAAGTCACGGAGCTGGGCTCCGAGGGCTGTGACAACAGGCTAGACGGGAGGGGGAAGCAGGATGCCCACAGCCTTGGGTGGCCAGTGGCCTGGCTGGCAAGGGGTGGGCATAGCCCTTTATTCACCACTCGCTTCTTCATTTCACTCATCAATATTAGTGGAGTGACTCCTCTGGGTCAGAAATTGCTTTGGGTACAGGCATAATAAAATAAATAAATATCCCTGCCCTCATGGGGCTTATATTTACCAGGAAGGATAAATAATAAGCAAGATAAGTAAGGAAGATCCAGTATATTAGTGAAAAGTGCTAAGAAAACAGTAAGGAAACAGGGCTGGGGAATACTGGGGATGGTGGTTGAAATTTTAGGCAGCGTGATCAGAGTGGCCATGCAGAGACATAAAGTGTGTTTGAATCGGGAAATGGAGTCTGTACTTCCCAGAAAGCAAACAAGACTTGTCTTAACTTTGAAGTGAATCGTGCATTTGGACAGCTGCACACACTTGTCATCACAAGGTGGAATCAATCAGTTACAAGTCTGGGTCCCTATTGGCAGAAGAACTGTCCTGGAGCAGGTGATACCCCTTCACGGCCCCATTGGAGCAGGACAGCAGCAGCTGAGAGCAGGCTGGGTAGATGGGAAGAGCCCAGCTGAGGGGAGCTCAGAAGTAGGAAGTCACCATAGGTCCACATACATGGCCAGCAAGCCTGTGGGTGGCAACCAGTGGATGGTGGGTGTGCAGTGTGCAGTGTTGGCCTGGGGTTGGGTGGGAGGGTGGTTGAGAAATGAGGTGTGACCATAAGCTCTCTGTTGGGGTCGGGTGGTCGGCATCAGGGAGCTTCCATAGTGGGCAGCGGTGAGTGGGCACAACCGCAGGGGAGCTGAGAGCTGGTGACCATTGCAGTTAGTACCAGGTATCCACGCAAGTTTGGAACTGGCTCTAGTCCCTAGAAGATAAGAGAACTGCCCCACGTCTAAAAGACTAGGATCCAGTAGGAGACCCAAGGAAAAGTTTGAAAATGAAGAAATAAGAGAACACAACCGACAAGATTTTAGACTACAGCTTGGTGGCAGGGAAGCTTCAAGCCAGGCCAGTACCCAGCTCGTGGTTATGAGAAACAAGGCAAGAAACCAGGTGCTAACAGGGGCATGGAGGCCTGGGCAAGCCTGCAGCAAGACTGCCATGCTGAGCGCTGAACAGCAGTCACCAGTCCTTCCTATGTGCCCCACCCCCACACCAGGACCTGGAGCTCAAGCTCACAGGGAGCTGGGCAGCACCATAAAGAGCACCATTTCCCCTGGAAGATGCCCGCTTCTCCCCAGAGGTGAAGAAAACCCCCACTCCAGCTGCCTCCTCTAAGGTACCCTCCTCCAATGCCCACCTGCTGCTCCTCAAAACACATGAAGAGCCACATACCTGCTTCTTCCTTCCACAAAGCCAGGGCCATCGTGTGGCTGGAATATAACCCTTTCTCCCCTGCCTCTGTGACTTGCCCAGCTGTCACTGAAGGAATGGAGGCGGACAGAAGGCTGAGCTGTGACCAAGGGGCCCAGCCCAGAGAAGCCTGACGAGAGCTATGCCCATGATGAAGGCAGCCAGTGAGACCTCCTCTGGCTCTGGGTCAGAACCATGTCTCTGAGCGTTCCTGGTGAGACGGCAAAAGCACAATTTGATCAAAGAGAGGCACGGCAGAGTCCTTGATAGAGAAAACTGCACATCTTGAAGTTGAATCTGAACCAGGAGTGCGGAAAGAAAAGTGTCCCAGGCTGGGGATTATAACACTCCTTCCAGAGAGACCAATACTGTTTCCTGGTGCTGAGTCTAACTGGAAGACCCTCCCAGGTTCATCTTCCAACCAACTCGGGCCCCGCCTGGTGGAGCCAGTGCCCTGGAGCTGAAGATAATCAGGAGGCCCTGGGCTTTCAAAGGAGGCACCTGTGTCCTGCTTAATTCGCAAAGTGTGGAATAATGGCTAGTTTTACCTACATGGCTTTCTCTAATTCAGTGGTTCTCAACCTTGGCTGCACATTAGAATCACCTGGGAATCTTTTTAAAATCCTGATTTCTGGGCCTCATCCTCCGGAAAATTCTGTTTCTTTGTTACTAATGTTGTGGCCCCATCCCATAACAAAGAAACAGAATTTCCG
>NW_005879814.1:0-6735 GCF_000147115.1 Myotis lucifugus | reverse complement strand
CCAATGGACTCTTTGTTTACAACAACAACCCCTCTGAGCTCCCCTTTCCTCCATAAAAGACCATTCCTCTCCTTTGTTCTCTGACTTGCATGTGGCTCACCATTAGACCACATGCCCCAGAATGCAATTCCGTGTTGTTCCCAAGTAAACTCCTTGTGCCGGAGAAATATCTGGCTGCCTATTTGTCTGAAAGGTCAACACCCCTTTAACGTTATGAGAGTGGGGAGAGAAATTTGTGGAGAGATCTTTGTAACACAGGAGAGGAATAAAAAATTCAGAGAAACCATAACATGGAAAAGATACGCAGTAAGAATATTGGAGCATTTTATGGATAACACAGTTCCAGTTCTTTTAAAAATGATTTTTAAAGACCCCATTGAAATGGAGATTTGAATTATACATAAATATAGCCACAGGGTTGGACTTCTAAAATCCCACACCGCCGCTCAACAGTAACCTAAAAGTAACGCCAAGAGCGCCTACGCCTCAGCCCGTGAAGCTCCTTCCGCTGTAAAAATAAGTCATATAACGGGGAGCGGGATGCAAAGAGCCCGCAATGCCTCCCCCCCAGCGTCGGACGCAGGTTTTCATAAGGAAGCCGCGGTCATCAATCACTACCTTGTTACCAGGCCGTCAGCTGGGCTGAGGCTGAATGTATTCTGGCTGGCTGCCATGCGGCACGTTCCATGAAACATCCTTCAGGCTCGCTCCAAGTTCGGCTGAAGTCGCACATGCCAGACATCAAAGAGGAGCATTGGTGCCATCACAGCTTAATAATGAGCGCCACGGGGTCCTGTGTTCCAGAGCCGCCTCCCACCCCCAGCAGGATTCTGCTCAAGTCAACCACCGTGCTGGCTCCTGTGAGTTTATTCACAGATAAATGCAGGTACAATAGTCAGTCGTACTTCCATAGACACACAGGCATATAGATATGTCCACGTGCTCCAAAGCTGGACATAAATGAGACTAACAGAATATATATTTTTTAAGTTTTTATTGGTTTCAGAGAGGAAGAGAGAGAAAGAGAGAGATTTCAGTGATGAGAGAGAAACATGGATCGGCTGCCTGCTGCACGCCCCACACTGGGGACCGAGCCCACAACCCGGGCATGTGCCCTGATCGGGAATTGAACTGTGACCTCCTGGTTCATAGGTCAAGGCTCAACCACTGAGCCACACCGACAGGGCTGCACTAAATCTCAACGAGGTTCCCAGGGAAGGGCGGTGGGCTCTCTTCCTTGCTCTCAGGCTTGAAACAATGGTTTGCATCTGAAAGGCAGAGCATTACAGACAGAAATCCCCCAGGTAGGATGTCCCGCTCCGGGGCCCACGGCAGGCCAGGCCCGGGGGAGGGAGGGGCACAGACAGATGTGGGAATGTCGCCCTCTGCCTTAGGTTCACTCCCCTGTCCCGGGAGCCGTGCCTGGCACAGTGAGGCGGGCGAGCTCCGGCAGCGTGGGGACCTGCCCGGACTGCTCATCACCTGGGAGGAGATGCTTCCCCATAGAAGGCCAGGCCTCTGCGTCTCAGATCTTTCTTATTGACGACAGGAGCAAAACAGCTCAGACGGCTCAAGAATTGAGGATGAAGCCCCTAATCCCATGTAAGGGACAACCCTCCCACCGCGAGATGGTGTCCTAATGACTCCGTATACACGTTAGGGGCTGCGAGCACATACTCTTCTCCAGAGAACAGCCGCTGGGTTATGTGATTCGATGGCCGGTGTCTTAAGGCAACGGACTGCCTGCAGCCTACGGGCGAGGCAGAAAGAACAGGGACGCTGGGTGCCGGGGAGGTCTCCGCACGGGCTGATTTTGAGGTGTCGATAAAGGTTTTACATCATTTAATTTGGTCTCCCCATTTATAACACGAGACTAAGCCTGTCCATCCTCAGGATAGCTACAGTGATTTAAGAATGATTGGTGTACATAAACATTCAGTAAGTGCCCACTCCATCCCCCTTATTGGTAATGCCATTATTGTAAAATAAATGCGTGTATTAAGTTAATAATAATATTCTATTACCTGCTGTTATCTACTGCCGTGGCTCAGACACTGAACAAAATTACCGCATGGCGCTTAATGTTAACTGCTGTTTTTGTGCATGTACATTTGGTTGTTCCCTCCCATGCTATCTTTTTCTTACCTCTGGTATCAATTTTGGGGAAAAGAAGAAATGGCAAGCACTCTGCATTTTAAAAAATATAAATAAGAAACGGTCTCATTTTCTGAAGGTTTAAGAAAACAGTCTCCCTTTCTGGTGATCAATAAAGGGATGTGCTCTATCCAATAATCAGTGGCCTCACTGAGGCACGGCGGCGTCTCACAGACACTCCACGAAGCTGGGCCCTTGGGTTCCCGGGGTGCACGCTACAACACTGGGTCCAATGACCTCATCATTCATGTAAGAAGCCCACGGGAGGCTTAAGGTGCATTAAAAAAATATTAGATCCCAAACACATGAATGTGTCCCAGACCATGCTTCGCACTCCACAAGCCCGTGTGGTTTCTGAGCGACACGGAGGAGGCCCACGGACACGTGAAAGCTGGTACTCACTCCCCGAGTCCCACTGAAACGTCGGGGCCCTGAGACCGAAGACCAAAGCCTCCCAGGTCCCCGGTCATCAGAGAACACAGCTACCCCGTCTGCTCGTCAACCTGGCAGCTCGTCAGCGTATTGACGTAGATGAACGAGGTCAGGTTAGGGAGCGAGTGGCAGGGTGTGAAGACTATATTTTCTGTCATTGTTTTTTTTAAAAAAATATATATTTATTTATTTTAGAGAGGAAGGGAGGGGGAGAGAGGGGTAGAAACATCAGTGATGAGAGAGAATCATAGATGGGCTGCCTCCTGCACTGCACGACCCCCAGGCATGTGCTCTGAACGGGAACTGAACTGGGATCTCCTGGTTCATAGGTCAACACTCAACCACTGAACCACACCGGCCGGGCCTTTCCTTGGTTTTTAAGAAGAAATTCCCAAGCGGAACAAGGACGCTGCGCCCAGGGGCATTTCTGCTCCTGCTCCTACCTGTCGGGAGACGGCTGCGTGTCTAATGCAGGTCCGGGCGCGGCCCCCGGGGAGACCTGAGGGAAGTCGGGACAGAGCGGCGTTGGCCACCGCTGCCTTCGCCGTCGGCTCCTGGCCCCTCCTGTGAGGCTCCCCACAGGGACATTTTCCCTGGAGAACGAACGGTCACGTTCACAGACAAGCCACAGAGGCCGGTGCAGTGGCATCAGCAAGTGCGGCTCACGCCGGGCTCTGTGCCACCAGCACCAGGTCTGAGCTGCCCCCCAAAACGCTCACCACGGAGCCCGGGCGTCGCTCGCCCTCTCCTGCGTGAAGAGGGAGCTTGGGCGGCATCCTGCTGACACGGGGGGCAGGGCTGCCGGCTGACTCGGGGATGGGACACAGACACGTGGGACAGCCTCGTCTGACCCCAGCCGCCCACTGGGACAACCCAAATGCTCCTTCATCCGGACACACCTCTCTGGGTGGGATGTGTACCCAGCACAGGTCCTGACTTTTGACCTGTCCGCCCAGGTGCGCCAGGCCATCCGTGGAGGGGATCTGGCCAGGGTGGGTGACACAGAGGGTTAGACTCCTGGGGCATGTCCGATCCGCACATCTGAAGGTGTCAAGGAAAGCAGGGGATGGAGATGAAGCAGAGATACAAACGAGTATCTGGCCACCAGGGAGTGAAGAAGGCTACTTCTCGCCCTGACCGGTGTGGCTCCGTGGATAGAGCGTCGACCTGGGAACCGAAGGATCCCGGGTTCAATTCCGGTCAAGGGCACGTACTTCGGTTGCAGGCTCCTTCCTGGCTCAGGCCCCGGTCAGGGCACATGCAGGAGGCAATAACTGATGTGTTTCTCTCACATCGATGTTTCTGTTTCTCCCTCTCTCATCTACTCTCTCTAACAATCATGGAAAAATATCCTTGGGTGAGGATTAACCAAAAAAAGGCCACTTCTCTGCATGGCGCATCCCGGTGTTCCTGGAGCTGAAAAGGTCTCATTTCCTGCGTTTGCTGCGAACCCCCCTTGGCCTGAGCGGGCGCGGGGCTCTGTGGAGACGCCGCTGAGAACGCAGCGCAAACACTGACACTGTTGACCGATCCTCAGTGTCTACAAACAGGGGAGGATTTGAACGGGAGAGTCCCAGGCTCCTCCATCTCTAAGTGCAACAGGGAACGTGCGGTTTTAGAGACCGACCGACCAAAAGGTCACGTTCAAACTCTCCCCGAGGCTTTCCGCCCTCTCCCTCCCCTCGGCGGCCGCGCTCCAGAGCTGCCCAGCTCCGCCGGGTGCACATCAGAGGGGACGTACGACACAGGGAGACGCCCACCTGTGGGCCACCTGTCTCCCCAGGAAAACACTGTCAGGTTCTGTGTTGAATATGCAGGTCGCGCTCAGGGCTCACAGAGACGCTGTGCAAAGCTCCGGTGGGAAGTCTCCCTTCCTGCTCTCTCCGCTGGAAGGCTCCTGGCTCGCTCTGTGCCATGGATTGTTCATAGAGACACGGGGACATTCACGTCGCCCCTGTTTCTGCACAAATGACAACATGTCCTGTTTACACCAGCTCCTTCCATGTGACCAACCGTCTCAGAGCAATTTCCCCATCAGCAGGTGAAGACCTTCCGTGACTTTCAGGGCTTCCTCATGTCCCAGGGTGCAAGTAGAACGTATGTATTCTGTGTTTATTAGCCCGTCTCTCTTGATGGACATGTGGGTTGTTCCTGTTACTTGGCCACAGTGAGCAACCCTGCCGTTCACAAGCCAGCAGACACACGCCTGCACGCGTGTAACAGTTTCCCACAAGCAGGACGGGTGCTCTCACACACGCACGGCACCGGCGCCTGTTCCCACACGGCCCCGTCGACCGTCGGCCCGTCTGATGGACAAAACGGTACCAAGGGCGAGGGTTAAATTGCCTCTCTTCTAGGAGGAACAGGGTTAGCATGTTTCAGCGGCTTCAGGGTCGTCTTTCCTTCCTTTTCTGTGGCATGTGCTCCTCTCCCTCAGGGCGGGATGTGGACCGTGGATCCAAGTTTAGGGCCCAGGTCTCCCAGTTGCATCAATATCAACGGAGGGCGGGGAGGGAACCACACCCAGGTACGTGCCCTGGACAGGGAGTCAAACGCGAGACCCTTCGGTGGGTGGGCCGATGCCCTAACCACGAGCAACATCAGCCAGGGCTGGGCCATCGCTTTTCATCCTCAGAGCGAGGACCCTGCACTGGGGACCGGGGAGGGTGTGACTTGCCCAGGGCGGCCGACTCGTCTTCAGGACAGAGAGACCCGAAACCGGCACCCCCTCCTTCCTCTGAATTCTTATCAGATTCCTCCTAAGGGTGCCTGGATCTCCGTTTTGCTTTACACATGTTACACCTACATAATCAGGAAGGAGAACATATCTCGGCGCGTCCTTTGATGTTAAGGATGTTAGGCTATATTAATATTTGACAACTTAGCCGGGAGTTCTGGGAAAACTCCTAAATCTAGGAGGCTTGTGTTTTCCGGTGTTCGCCGACAGGGTCCGTTTAACGGGGGGCGATGGTTAGTCTTTACCTAATTGGCACGGTAATTACTCGGCCCGGAGGCGTCCACGTGGGGACGACGCTCAGGCAGACGAGGAGCCCTCGGGACGAGCAGGCCACTTCCCCTCCAAAGCGGGTTGATCGCAGAGCGAGGGAAAGGGAGGGGCACGTTCCTGACCCGGAAGGCCGGCCGGTGCTGGCCAACAGGACGAGCCCAGAGATCCTTCCTGCAAATGCGACCGAATCGCCCGCAGGCTTCTTGCTCTGGTTATGATGTCGGCACAAGGGCACGTGACTTAACCATGTTTCTTTGTCTACTCTGAATGTTTCTGTGGCTGAAAACAGCAACGTGTCTCAATCCCATCACAATGCGGTTAACCCTGTGTTTCTATTTGGTAATAAAAGGGTGGGCTTCGAATTTTTGACATTTCGGTGGAGTCAAAACTTTAAAAATAATAAGACCATCGCATTGGAGCGGTCTCCGTGCCAGACAAGTACCCCCGGTTTTCATTTAAACCAGGGGTCCTCAAACTACGGCCCGCGGGCCACATGCGGCCCGCCGAAAACATTTATCCGGCCTGCTGGTTGTTTTTGCCGCCGCTGTGTGCGTAGGAATTTGTTCATAGTTTTTTTTTAAACTATAGTCCGGCCCTCCAACAGTCTGAGGGACAGTGAACTGGCCCCCTGTTTAAAAAGTTTGAGGAGCCCTGGTTTAAACGGTAGTGAAGACTCAGTAAATCATTCCAGTGATGAGGAAAGTCATGAGGAAAAGCCCCTATTTGTAGGCCATGGCCACGCCCAGAGGAGAGAAAGCGAGGGACAGGGGAGAGGGTGAGGGACTGTGACAGGCAGAGATCCGTGTTCCCGAGAGGAGCAGATGAGCATCATCTCGGTATTATATACTACGCCTCCTCCTGCACGACCCCCCCCCCGCCCCCGCTACCTAGGATCTTTCCGGCTAGCCAGCGGGGCCCTTCCCTGGTTCCCCCTCAGGAAAGACCCCCGGGAGTGCCCCCCTCACAGCCCGCTTTTTTCAACGCACAATCGCCCTCTCAAAAAAGGTTTCCCCTGGTGGGGGCCTGTTAATGTTTGTCACCTATTTTGGCCCCCCGCCCCAGCCCGGAAGGCCCCGAAGCAGGGGCTGGGACGCCACCCCAGAAAAGGTGAGGAAGGACATGGAGCACCAGGCGCCCCCCAG
>NW_005879813.1:0-6736 GCF_000147115.1 Myotis lucifugus | reverse complement strand
CAAAATTAGCATCCAGCCTATTTCCCATGAACGATCCTAGGACTCCAGGGAAGGCCTCTAGGGAAGGCTTGTGTTCTTGGATCCTATTCCTGTCAAGGGTTCACCATTGTGGTGACAATGACTTGATCATTTGGTGATGCTACCATTGGCTGGAACGCATTCAGATTCATAGCGCTGAGAAGCTAAATCAATATCATTGATTGTAAGATGATAAATGATCCTGCGGCACAAGCCCTATACCTGATAATTGCCACTTTATCAAAGGAAGACATCTTTAAACAAGCTTTAATAAGGCTGTTAAATGTTTTGCAGGTAAGAGCTTGAAGTAGTCACCATTATGGAAAGAGGTTGAATTTATTTGCAAACTGATAGGGAGTTGTGTGATACAAGAGAAATTGCCCATGAAAAACAGTACAGATAACAAGAGTACCCACACTGTTCTTACTCTGCCTTTCCTGGTTCCTCTCAGAGGGAGCAATGGACAGCATCTCCCACCATCCACGGGCTCCACCTGTCTGGTTCCTGACCCTATCGAAGGTCACAGTGGCAAGGGTTCCTACGTTTTTCAGAGCTAAGGTACCCATTTGAAGCTATCTGAAAGTAAGGACCAAGGTGGTCTACTCGATCTCCCATTATCTTTGATATCTAAGATGGTGTCTCAGTGTCCTCTTGGCTAAGGACCTTACATCCTCCTGCAAAGACAGTGGAAACAGCATGGATGAAGACCCAGTTCCCATCATGGCACCAAAAGCCATCTGTGACCTGGCCCTTGCCTATATGCCTGAGATTGTCTGCCCGCTTGTCATTCAAGGAAATACCCTACATCCATTCACTTGGAAGTCTACAGGCTGTGAGTCTGTTGTCAGGATTCAGGAGAGAGACGATGAAGGTCTTAACCGTCAGTGGTCATCAGATTGAAGAATCAATAGATTCTAGAGGTGTTCAGGAGTCAGAATCAACTGAGCATGGGGACAACAATGGTATTCATTGTTTTATTTTCACTACGGACTCATCAGGGCCAGAGTGATGACACCAGCTTCTGAGCTGGCCAGTTCCCAAGTCAGGTAGCAAGTTGGAAGGAAAATAAATTCAACATCAGAAATGTTTGAGAACCCAAGAGTAGAGATGTCTAGCAGACCAATGAAATACAGACCTAGAACGTGGGGAAGCTATTTGGTCCTGGGAAGTGGATTGAGAAGGATAAGCATATGCAAATTGAAATGACAGGTCCCCTCATGGATAAGGAATGACTTGGTGGGCCTTTAGGTGTGCATTTTCCATTTTTATAAATGACTAGTGCTCACTTTGTATCTTCAAGATCTTGAGCTGAGTTAACTGCTCAATTGTGTATAATTTTTTTAAGGAAAAATACATGGTTGCAGAGTTTAAGTTTTTCTCCAAAATGACTCTTAAAATTTAAGCTGCCAAAAAAGTTCAAAGTCCAGAACCTGAACAGAGCAAAGCAAGGAAATGGAAATGAGGAAGATTCTGTTTCTAGGCACTGCTCTCTGCAGTTTTCATATTCACAAGTGGCAAACAATATGTGGCGTCAGAGGGAGGGAATGATGGTTTATCCAGTGTGCCTAACCTTAGGCCAGGTGTGTGCTATCAAGCAATCCTCCCAGTAACATGGCTCTACGTGGACCATCAACTGCTCTGTCAATTAAGCAATCACTCAATCAACAAAAACTTTTTGAACTCTGAGGTCCAGTGCTTGGCCGTATAGAGCAAGACCATCGTAGACTACAGGAGTAGACCAAGTCCCATTAGAACTGGAGGAAGCAGCAACCATGCAACGTTGGCTGCTTCTGTTTCTCTTCTAAGCCCTGAAATTTGCAAGAGCAGGTCAACTATTCCAGAAGTTTCCTGACCCCCAAGAAAAACTCACAGGAGGTTCCCAGAATTCCACAGCCTTTGGGAACTTTACCATCCCCTCTCCCATCTCACCCATAACGGCCATGAGCCCATCACCGAGCCATTCCAGATAAATCATCTAAGTAAAAAGAGTGCCCTTTATATGCAAACGTATTTCACACAAGTCCCTTAGTGACCCTTTCTCCAGGCCAATCCAATTGCTGCCCTCTTCCCCACCAACCCCAGTCAGCTCAGGGAGAAATTCTGCAGCCACAACAGTGAACCATAAATAATCAGCAAGTTGGGATCATTTAATGCTGATTTTATTGTTCATTTTTACTTTTTACTATGGAGATTTTTGAACACATACAAAAGTAGAGAAACCCTTTTAACAAATATAACAAATTCTCATTTTTACCCTTTACTTGCATCCATGCTTTGCCTTTTTTTTTTAAAGATTTTTAAAAAAATTGATTCTTTTTAGAGAGAGAGGCAGGGAGAGGGAGAGAGAGAGAGAAAAACAACATCGCTGTGAGAGGAAAACATCAATCAGCTGACCGCTGCACGTCTCCTACCGGGGATAGAGCCCGCAACCCAGGTGTGTGCCCTGACCAGGAATCAAACCTGCAAGCTTTTGGTGCACTGGATGATGCCCAGCCAACTGAGCCATAGGCCATCCTTTACCTTTAAGCAAATTTCAGAGCAGTTATCACTTCACTAGTAAATCATTCAGTATATATCTCTAAAATACAATGGTTCCTTTATTCGAAGCTTAACCATAATGCTATTATCAACACCAAAAAATTCTCAATCATGATCTCATATCCTCCAGTTTTATTTGTTTCTTTTAGTAAGTGGCACTTTTCTACAAAAACAAGCATTGCATTTCCATCTACGTTCTCTTCCCTCTCCTGGCCCAGAAGCAGCCCCCTAGGCTCAGGTAAACCACCTCCGCCCCAGCTGGGGGCCGTGTCCTCATTTACATCCTTCCCTCCCAGGGACAGTCCTCTGTTCCCTCACTTGAGGCTGTTTAGTACATTTAAGGGAAATTCTGAGCTGCCTCCATAGCTCTCCAGCTGGACAGAAAGTAATTATAACAAATCTGACATTCCAGCTCTGGCTTCAAGATCCCTCCAGGGTATTCATTAGTTTATTTTCATTGTGGACTCTAAACATTGGGTCCTTTACTTAAAAGACATCCTTGGGTTTTGTTTTTACCAACAGCCCAGCAAGCAAGCCCAAATACTGCAATGCAAATGACTGAGAAGAGCTTGTTAGCAAAAGCCTCCTGTGATCAGGCTGGGAAGCCACTTAAAAAGCAAACTCTACCCAGTGGCCTCGTCCACTCAACAGAGACATAAATGGGGCACCACGGACATGTATAGCAGCCATTGCATAAGGGTTGCGAGCACAGTGCTCCCAGGGACGGGCCATTCTGGTGGAGTGGTAAGGTGTTTGCACAAATCGGATGACTAGCACTTGCCAGTCCTCAGGGGCTAACGGGACAGCTCCCAATCAGGCCTGAGCTTGTTCCTGAAGTCGGTGGGTGGGACTCGTGCCTGGAAGTCTGGGGCCAGCTCTGATGGGAGAAGTGGTGGGTTTCGGGCTCCAAGCTGTGGGTGGGTTATAATGGAGGGCAGAGCTGTCAGGCAGGGAAGCTGTTCTGAAAGTCAGATGCTATCTTCTGAATGTGGGGCCAGGTCAAGGAGGGAAGAGAGCCCTCAGGAGAGCCAGGTCGGGGTGCAAGACAAACTGGCCTCCCCCTTCCCCAGACAGAAACGCCTGCCTGTGACAGGTGTTCCTGTCATTGAATCCACACTGTTGCAAAATCAGCCTCGTGTTATAGGGTGACGTGTGACTACAAGTCCTGGATGTGAGTGCTTAGCCCTGCTCAGCCCTGGGTGAGGAGTGGGCTCCATAGAGATTTTCTCAAGACCCAGCACACCTGTGTACGGAGTTGGGCACCTCTTACCCACACAGGTTTATGTAGCTGAGAAAGTTCTGGAAGGCACGTTGCAAAGTAGAGTTGGATTGAAAACCAACCAAATCTTATGAAACCAGGCTGCTCATCTTGCTAGAGAAGTCGGGATATTTTTAGTTGTGAGAGGAGCTCAAATTAAAATGTATTAAACAAAACAAAGGCATTCATTGGTTCACATAACCAGAGTCCAGAGAGAATATGGCTCCAGGCCTGGCTGAATCAGGGGTTCAAATAACATCTGCAGGAAATTTTCTCTTTCTTTCCTCTTGGGTGTTGGCTTCATTCAGAAATAGGCAAATTTGACCATGAGCAATTTCAAGTTTTTGTTCTGCCAACTTAGCATCAGAGGAGAGAGAGAAACTCTATTATTTTCTAGTTTTTGTTTTTGGTAAGAACTTTCTTGATATACAATTCACATCTTAAACAGTTCACCACCTTAAAGTTCATCCACTTGTATAGGCCAGTGGTTTTTTATGCAACCATCATCACAGTCAATCTGAAACATTTTCATCATCCAAAACCCTACATCCTTTAGCAGTCATTCCCCATTTCCCCCCAACTCTCACCCCCAGCCTTAGACAATCACCAATATACTTCCTGTTTCTACTTATTTGCTTATTTGGGACAGTTCATATAAATGAAATCATACAGTATATGATCTTTTGTGACTGTCTTCTTCCACTTAACATAAGGTTTTCCAGAATCATCCATAGAGTAGCATCTATCAGTATTTTATGTCTCTTGATTGGCTAATAATATTTGCTATTATTTAGGATATTTCCAATATTTTAAACATGGATATATGACATGTTATTTGTCCATTCATTAGTCAGGGGACATTTGAGCTGTTTCTGGTTTGGGCTGTTGTGAATACTGTTGTTGTAAACTTTTGCATACGAGTTTTTGTGTGGACCTGTGTTTTCATTTCCCTTGGGTACATCCCTAGGAGTGGAGTTTCTGGGTCAGATAGTGATTCTATGTTTAACCTTCTGAGGAACTGCTGGACTGTTTTCCATCGTGGGCGCATCAATTTACATTCCCATCAGCACTGCATGAGCGTTTCCGTGTTTCTACATCCTCACCCACACTTGTTATTATCTGTCATTTTGATTCCTGCCACCCTAGGGGGCGTTCAGTGGTAGCTCCATGTGGTTTTCATATGTGTTCCCTTGGGAAGGGAAAGGGGTAGGAATAATCCTTTGAGAGGTGAGCATCGTTTCAGAGAGGAAGTTTGAACTCAGCAATAGCTGAATATTTATGCAAAAGGGACATTCAAACTAGAAGAGATAGAATTGTCTTTGATTAGTGAATGTAAAAGTTTTCTGCCCTCAGAGGGAAATGACTTTAAAATAAGAGGTGGTCGTATATTACCCCGTATGCATATCATGCGTACACACACATTCACACACATGCACACACACATGCATAAACACACACACATACATATATATGCATGCTCAGAAAATTGCAGACAGGCCTGGATCTTCCCATTGCTTCACTGGGACTCTCCCCACCACACCGCACGCCCATCCTCTGAATCCCTGGGTGGACGCTGCTCCCGGCTGGTATGATGAGCTGGATTTGATTCATTTCTAACCGCAAAGCTCTGAAAGGTAGAAAATTGCATAGGAATAAAAGCCTTGGACGATGACAAAGAGCGAGTGATGATAAATGCTAACTCTTACAGGAGAGAATGTTCCTTGTTTTTCCTGTACGGATCATCGGCTCCCACCGGCCACCGCATGAATGTGCACTTCGGGTGTCCAGCCTCAGGCATTATGGATGAAGATGTCATGTGCACACCGCAGGGACTGTGGCTCCTCCAAAGCAAAATCAATGCTCAGCTCAACCACCACCTACTAACAGCTGCTGTCCAGTGCCTGCAAGACAGTAAAAACGAATCTGTGATAAGAGGCAGGCTTATCTTCAGGGCCTCAGGTCCAAGGGCGAGGCTGAAGGCAGGAACTCCACCTGGGTTATCACCTGATATTCTATAGTCCCCTGGGTTTCTTAGCAAAAATTAAAAGCACCTGTGGAAGCAGCCATCCCCCAGGAGGCGAGGAGCCCCACTCAACCCTGCCTGGCGTTGACCTGGTACAAGTGCGCACTCAACTCTTGCCTAGAACTGCCCCTCCCTTCCCTGCACACTTTCCTGCCACACTGTGGAGAGGATGACTTGAGGATCCCAAGGACTCTTCACGGATAAGCCACCATCTCTGAAGCCTTCCCAAGTGAAGGGAAGACTGGGAATTCCTGGCTGGGACCCTCAGACTAGGACTGAGGGAGCTCATGGGGTCCCAGACGTTCAGATATGGGCAGATCCAGGCCGGGAGGATGAGATCTATAGCCAGGACAGCGCCTTGGGGTTGTTCCAAGCAGAAAAATCCCAGGACTCCAATTAGCTTTTTTGCTGCTTCTACTGGATGTTTAGCATTAAGATCTAAACTTGAGTATGTCACTAATTATTCTCATGTTTGTGTTTCAAGAGTTTATTCCCTTTTCCCCTTTGTTTTTAGAAAAACGCTTTAAAATGTCAGTCTGCCCCGGTTGTGCTAAAGGTAAAACCTGTTTCTACTGACTGCGGTGTCTGGAGGCCAAGGAGCAAGCCTGGAGCCTGGGGCTGTGGGAGCTGGGGAGACAGTTGACCATTTCCTGTCATTTCCTGAGACGGGGATGATGTGGTTGAGCATCAACCCATGAACCTGGAGCATAATCTTGAGAAGAAATCTGAGATGTGGCCGATTAGGAAACCAGGGTAGTCACACCTGTCAGCCATTGCATAATTCCCTGGCTCCTCCCACTCCCTCCCGCAGGTCCGGGGACTCTGTAACAGAGATGGCTGATGGAAGTCAGGCCAACATCGTGCCCAGAAGTGGTAAGGGTCTTCCACTCCACAGCACC
>NW_005879812.1:0-6737 GCF_000147115.1 Myotis lucifugus | reverse complement strand
GGCAGTCAAAAGGGGGTGACACTGAATGAAATGTCTAAATAGTGAGTTTCCATATTTTGTCTCTCACCTAAGAGTGTCTCACAACTGGTGTGCTAGAGAGACAATAAAGCTTCAATCAAAATAAATATACAACATTTTTCTGTCGGGGGGGAAACAGAGTTTTGGGTACCCTTACTCATAGCTGCTGAAAAGTGAGGGGAGAAATGAGAGAACAAAAACTACCCAAAAATATGCAAATTCTCTAAGATAACTAGTTAAATGAAAGAATAAGGTGTGGTTTTATATAGCATGCTATCTTTAATGGAAAAGGAAGGCTTGTATCTGCATATGTTTGCATTTGCATAAAGAAACTTCAGAAGGGGAGGGAGAAAGTAACACCAGTGGGTAAGCTAAGGGAGAAAAACAAACTGAGTGGATAAAGAAAGCTATAGGAGTAAGACCTTTTTTCTTGCACTTTTTTTCTTTAGCTCTCAGAACATACAGGCTAGGAAAGTATTATACATAAAACACCTGTGAGCAAAACATATCAAACAGCAGCGTGAGTTGTTTGTGAGGCTGGGCTCTGATCCCCAGATCAACAGACTCTCAGTGGAAAGAGGCTGAGGAGTGTGTACATACTGGGGCCTGCTTCAGGGAACTTATCCTTTCAAGTCCCTTTCTGAGAATCTGTCTACTGTCTGTTCCTCACTATCAGGGAACGCCAATAGTTCTCTCACAATGGAACTCATGTCTCCAGGAATACTGACAGCAGTGAAATGGGATGTGTGTACTTGGCCAAGGCCTCATTATCATGATGTACTCTACCTCATGCCCAACCCTCCTAGATAAGGGAGCAGACAAGCCTGTGTCAGGCAGTGCCCAGAGCTCACCCACATTCATCATCAAAAAACTTCCCCTTTTTGGTGCTCGAGTGGCACTGAGAAGAGGAAGCACTGCCAAAGATAATCCTGAAGTCACGCAGCCTTATCTACCCTTTGGAAATAGCTAGTGTTTGCCTTCTTTCCCTCTCAAATAGCTCACCTTGGAGGCATGCACCTGCTTATTTCTATGAAATAAAGGACATCACGAGGGTTAAATAACTGTATGTCTGACACCTACTAGCAAAATGACTGGATAATTTCTTTCTTTCTAAAACTCATTTTCCTATCTATAAAAATGAGTAATAGATGCTGTTGATAGAAAATTATATTAAACTAGAAGCCCGATGCATGACCGGCAGTTGGACATCCCTCTTGCAATCCTGGACCACTGGCTCCTAATCGCTCACCTGCCTGCCAGCCTTGTCGCCCCTCATGGCTCCCCTGCAGGCCTGGTTGCCCCATGCAGCCTGCTTGTTCAGTCATTTGGTCATCCCTTACTAATCCCCCTGCCGGCCTGCTCGGCCCACACAGCCTGTTCGGTTGTTTCGGATGTGACGGTCACTTAGGCTTTTATATATATAGATGAGATCATGACAAGGAAACTCCCCCACCCCTTCCCCGAGTTAGTCTATCTTAATACAAGGATTGCTTGCTCTGTATATGAGAGCCCTAGGTCATGCAATTAGAGTTTGAACTTGTCTTATCATTGTATGTACTTTATTGGATATATATTTAAAAAGAAAAATACTAACTAGGATATTCTGTAATCTGATGAGGGGAGCCATCATTTATCTGTTTAAACTTTTGTTTAAAGCAGTTAATCCTAGGAAAAAGAGATGTGCTTCCTTGAAACTCAGGGAGGTGTTACCATCTCCCATTATTGCAACTAAATTAAACAAATTAGTGAGGGGTAGCCACCACTTTTCCTAGTAAAATCATACAAATTATAATTTATAAAGACTCTATTCAGCAATTGCCATTACTTGCTCTTGGTCACCCAGTTACTGGTGAGTCAACCTGGAAATCAGTTCTAGGAATTTCAACCCTAGAGCCCTTGTTCTTGATCACTGCATTTTCCTGTTACTTCTAGAGAAGATCTGTTACCAGTGGGTGCTCTAGGAATGCTGATTCCCTTTTCAGACCATTGTTGGGTTGAGTCTTTACTCTTCTCTTCCAGTCTGACAGCAATGCATTTTTGGTCTACCAAATGATACACTGTCTTTTTGAAAATCCTGTGACATTTTAAAATCAATATCACACTGGCTGTAAATTTGGTCTACGTGTTTATAAGAGTTGAGACATACTGCCCAACTGACCTTCTCGGGCTGTGGCACTCTGAGAGCAAGGGCCTTGGATGGAGATTAGCTGGCACCAAATCCAGCCTGGGCACTCTGAGTAGGATATGGGTAGAGCAATTGACCACAGTTAAATAGTTTATGACCATCCCTCAAACCTTAGGGCTGGAGGAAGCGACAGAATCATATTAAGTAACTTTCCCAGAGTTTAGAGGTGAAAACAGGACAGAGACTAGTGTGAACCTTTGCAGTAGAAAGAAAATGGGAGGAGGTCTGCTGTCCTCTGCTCTTCAGCTCTGGCTTCAGTTCAGGAAGAGAAAATTCACAGCCATACACACAACCCTGATGCCAACACAGGGCAGCAATCCCAAGCCAGGGGCTCGTGCTGCTGCATATTCATGCATGCAAATCAGGCCCCAGAGCTAGAGCACTTGGCTCTGAGATCTCAAATCTGAGTATTAACAGACATTCCTGCAAGTTTCTGTGAATATTAAACAGGAGGGGGATGCCCAACAGGAGGTGAGTGCAGGTAGAAACCTTTCTTTCAGCCCTTTTGAGAAATGGAAGCCTCTGGGAAGAAAACGCCCCATCCTCCCCTTTGGCTCCTTTGTGGTCTGGGGCAGGGTGGGGCTTCCTCAGTGAAAGAAAACTGAAGACCCCGGGCCATGGGCTCCTGCAGAGTCACCAGCAGCCCAGGACTGAAGTGCCAGGAGGGCAGAGACCATGGCACTTACTGCTGTATCCCCACCTGTTAGCACAGGGCCTGGATTCTTACAATACTTAGCATCTTACAGTTTCTGTAGGTCAGGATTTAGGTGTGGCTTAGATGGGTGCTGTAGCTTGATTCTTTCCCAAAGACACAGGAAATTCAAGGCCTTGATTGGGAAGGATCTACTTCCTAGGACTCAAATGTTGGGGAGAGTCCGTGGCCTCGTGGATCTCTCTATAGAGCACTTAACAAATGGCAACATGCTTCATCTGAGTAAACAAGCAGGCGAGGGAATTCGCTGAGCTGTCTTTATGAGTCTCTGTAAATCAAAAACTACTCTAACAGTTTATTAAAACAACTAGAGGCCCAATGCCTGGAATTCATGCAAGAGTAGGCCTTCCTTCCCCTGGCCATCGGCACCAGCTTCCCTCTGACACCCGGGACCTGAGCTTCCCTGGCTTCGTCTCGAAGAACATCCACTCTAATTAGCATATTACACTTTTATTATTATAGATTATTATTTTAAACAGGGGTTGGGAGGGGGGATTTTAACATTAATAGTAGGGAGTCTGGACATGTGGCCATTTTAAGATCTCACTGAGTCCTCATGTAAAACACAATAGAAAAAAACAATGAAAACATTTACAACCAAACGAGGTGAGAGGATAAATGTAACAAACCCCCAAAGACAAGTGCTAATCACAGACAGCTATGGGTATCTGTACGTGAAGAAGGAGCAACATAGGACTGTCATTAACTAACAGTAGAATAGGAGCTCCCCACAAATGCCCACAGGTATCACTGGGAAGCAAAGTAGGCCTATTTAAAAAGAGCAACTGAAATTGGGTAGGGTGTCAACTTTTGTAATACCTGCAAGGAGCCTGCCCTAGAAAGATCTAAAGGGCTTTAAGCCTTCTTCAAATTGACACAACAGGACTTCTAAGACAGGGCTCTACATGGAGGAGAAACTGTTGGAGTCAAAACTGGGCAGATTAGGGACAATACAAAAAAAGGAAATAAAAGATCCAGTTAGATAGAAAGTGCCCAGACTCTTCCTCTCCCCTCCATACAATTTTTTTTTTGGCATGAAGCAAAGCAACAGAAGAGGGAAAAGCTTCCCTAAATCAGACTTAATTCTAAAACTAACCCTCCATACAAACAAAGAAAAGGATCAAGAGCAGATCTCATACAATTTTATTATAAGGAAAAAAAAAATTATAGGATAGAAAAGGAGCCCAACTGACAATAAAATCCTATAAAAACTATAACTATAAATTCAGAGAGTCTTCTAAAGAACATTCAAATTATATAGTCCATGAAAAAAATCAATATAGTTAATTTTGAAAAATTCAGAAAAGAGACAGAACTCAGAAAGAATTAGTAAAAACTAAAAATATTTTCTGAAATGAAGAGGGCTCTAGAAGAAACAAGAGAAATAATCAACACAGCTGTTACTTCCCTTAGAGAATTTCTAAAAGGAGAAAATGAAAAATAAATCAAAATGAAGTTAGGAAGCAGATAAGGGTTGAGATAAAGTGATAAATGTTGAAGACAGGCACAGAAGACCCACCATAAAAATAATTGAAGGTCCTAAGAAAAAAAGCAAATCAAAGAAGAACAATTCAAGGCAAATTTCCTGAATCTGGGGGGAAAATGATCAAAAGCTACATATTAAAGGCATGCTGCATACCTCAAAATGTCAACCCCAAATGGCTACCACTTTTTTTTTAATGAGGAAAAACACATTTTAAAACAACTTTGAAAAAGGTGACTTAAATATTTTTAAGTCAACTAAATCAAGTGACTTAAAAATCATGAAAAATGCGATTATCATCACTTTTTGACAGTGCTGCTTTATGCCAAAAAAAGAATAACATATATAAGATTGCCAATAATTGAAACTGTGAGCCAAAGATTTTATATCTAGCAAAACAGATTCTTATTGATAAAAGTCATGAAGAAGCTGTTATTAACAGCAGGAAATCAGAGTACATATATGTTTTCCATGAGCCTCTCTTGGTGAATCTGGCAGGCAATTATATTTAGCTCAAAATGACCTGGGAGACCATCACATCAGGACTGGTGTGTGATAAGCATGAAACATATTTACCTATAGAAGTAAATGATAAGAGGGCTAACAGCCATGAGTATATAGTACATGTGGCAACTTGGTCTGACAGCATCAATATCATACACATGTAAGCAGTATGAGGAGATAGGGAGAAAGGAATGCAAACCACTTTTTTAAAGGAATTATATATGTGGGTGTTTGTATTAGTATTATGGTAACATATTTTTTTAAAATATATTTTATTGATTTTTTTACAGAGAGGAAGGAAGAGGGATAGAGAGTTAGAAACATCAATGAGAGAGAAACATCGATCAGCTGCCTCCTGCACACCTCCTACTGGGGATGTGCCTGCAACCAAGGTATATGCCCTTGACCGGAATCGAACCTGGGACCTCTCAGTCCGCAGGCCGATGCTCTATCCACTGAGCCAAACCGGTCAGGGCTATGGTAACATATTTAATAGTTGTTAAAAAGAAATGATTTACGAGATACTCTAATTCTAATATTTACTATGCTCTATCCACTGAGCCAAACCGGTCAGGGCTATGGTAACATATTTAATAGTTGTTAAAAAGAAATGATTTAGGAGATACTCTAATTCTAATATTTACTATTTACTGTGACCTTGAGAGCCAGGCATATAGTCGTATGGGAAAAAGGAGCGACAGATCCAATACAAGAAGAGGGAAACTAAAAGCTCTGCAGTTTTAAAATTAAGTCAAAAGTGTCAATATAAACTTATATCACTAATCTCTATATCTATGTATGTGTGTACGTGCATATGTATCTTTCTTCTAGCTTTATTCACTAAAAGTACCTAAAAACAATGACCAACTCAGTACCAATATGCATTGCTAGCAACCATATTTTAGCCTTGAAATAACATCCCTTACTGAAAGAAACCAGAGATTCTTGGAGAAATGGCTAATTGCACATCTAGAAATGGGATGATTGATTTCAGATACTCTGGGATCTCTTTTTTTATGATAGTAGGAAGGATTCATGTTTATTTTTTGGATCACTGTGAGGGGGATTATTTGGAGGTGAGTGTGGGGGAACAATGAGGAATATCTATTTATGTCAATCTATTTCCAAAAGTTTTCTGTGCTTTTTATTAGACTTGGGTTTTATTTGTTTGTATCTTTGTGTTTTGAGGTACCAGGGCTTCCTTCACCTGGCTTTTTCGTCTGAAGGTTTAGCTGGGCTAATAAAAGGTAGAGTCTGGTTTGTACTAAAGGCAGTCTCTGTCCATTTATGATAGCTCCCCATGCTGCTGGTTGAGGCAGGTAAGCTTGATGATATAACAGTAACAGTTACTGTATTGTGCAAAGAGACCTGGTATCTGAAGAATGAAGATCTGATAAGTGAAACTAAAAATGAAAAAGAAACTGAGACAATATAAACACCAGTGAATTTAAGGTCAGAGAGAACTAAAGATTATTTGGATTCCCCCCTGCTCTATCAGTTATTTTAGAAGATATGAAAATAGCTAATTCCTCAAGTCTGTCATTCAAGTCTGGATGTCTACTTAATGGGGGATCTAACAGTTGGTCAGAGGGCAACTTTTCATTGGCTTGAGTCAAAGCCCAGGATGCATGGTTATCCAATAGGCAAAGACTCAGGGACCATTACACAGCTTTCCAAAGTTTGTATTCCAGCTCCCTCTGTCTCCTCAGCCTTTGATTTCCATCTTTTTAGCTCCATGAGAACTTTATGTTATGCTTGGTTTCTCTTTCCTGGTCCCCTTGGTTCACAGTTCAGAAAAATGTCTCCAGGTAGGAAGCAAGAATGGTCACGTGGCT
>NW_005879811.1:0-6738 GCF_000147115.1 Myotis lucifugus | reverse complement strand
ATCATCCTAAGAAATATGACTTATAAACTAGCTAATATTTTTTGTTTGGCAGCTCATTTTTCCTTATGGTATAATCCACTGGGAGAACAGTAAAATTGCTGTTTCAAATACAAGAAGAAATAATTTTTCTTGATTTAATTATGTCACCAACTTGAGACACATGCATTTGTTTCATTTTCCTTTTGTTGGATATTATCTTATTTTATAATTGTCTAAAATCTTCACATGCTTACAAGGTTAAATATATAAAACATCATATATTCAGAGAAATCTAGCTTTTATTCCTATCATCTCCACTCGTTTTCCTTCTTCCCACAAAATAATCTGCTGTTTAATTTTATGGTTTGGGGTAAATTGTTTTTCTTGTAAGTGTAAGCAAATTGGGTATGTGTGTATATATAAATACATAAGACACTACACACACTTACTTAAACAATGGTACATTATTTTATTTATAAGGGGATATATACTTTATCACTTTCTTGCCCCTCCATCTTATTTTTAAGACATCACTCATCTATATATATAAAAGGCTAATACGCAAAGTGTCCCCTCGGGAGTTCAACTGGGAGATGGGGAGTTCGATCGCTCACTATGACATGCGCTGACCATCAGGAGGTGGCATGGAATGAAGGAAGGACCTAGCCGGCAGCCGGAAGGCCCTGATCGGCCCTGATTGCCGGTCAGGCCTAGGGACCCTATCCGTGCCTCTAGTAGTGTCACATAGAGGTATTCCTCATTTCTTACTATAGCTGCCTATGCTCCTTTTTGGTAGATCTATCAGAATTTATTCAACCTTCCCCTTATACTGGACATTTGGTATATGTTCATCTTTTCCTATAGCAAATAATTTTCCAGTCATGCATGCCTTTGCATGCGCACTACATTATATTCTTTTTTAAAATATATTTTCATTGATTCTAGAGAGAAAGGGAAAGAAAGGGAGGGAGAGAGAGAGAGAGAGAAACATATTGTGAGAGAGAAACATCAATCATGCTTCCTGCATGCACCGACCGGGGACTAAACCCACAACCTGGGCATGTGCTCTGACCAGGCATTGAACTGGTGACCCCTTGGTGCACTGGACGACACCCAACCAACTGAGCCACACTGGCCAGGGCTGCATAACATTCTTAATGTAGGGATTATTTGGATAAAATGTAAATTTGATAGATATTGCTACCTTCTCCACTAACACAATTTCCCCATGGTCTCGGCAACAAAGCATATTGTCAATGTGTTAGATCAGAAATTATATATCAGTTTATTTTAAAATTTCATGTATCTTATTATTACCCAGTTTTAGAATATTTTATATGACAAAGGGCAATGGTCTTCTTTTTCTGCAAAATGTGTGTTCCATATTTCTAACCTATTTTTCTATAGAAGTGTTGCTATTTTTAACATATTTTACTTTTTTTAAAAAAAATATTGTTTTTGTATATTAGGAATATTTGTCAGTGATAGAAGTTGTAAAATACAATGAAGTTTCATTGACACACTTAAATTTCCATTATTAATGCTACTGAGAAGCAAAGAAAGACAGATATTAATGAATACCCATTGTCCAAAACATAAGCTAAACTAGAGTTCAAAAGTGAAATGTTAATATAAAGCCTTATGATTGTTGAAATTTATAAAACAAGACAGGTGCAATCTTCCCAATAGAAGAATAGAAATTCCAAAAGGGGAATTAAAATTCCTGCAGTTTATCTTTTTATGCAGTTCCTGAAGAAGAGAAAATAATGTGTAGCATTTCTCTTTCCTTTGAAAGACTTAGCTATGGTGGACTGGGTAATAGAGGAAGCAGTAAAGCTCTTTAAGAACAGAGAACGATTGAAAAGCACCGATGTCCTATAGGTCTGTCAAATGGCCTGCATACCAGCAGCACACAAACAAATGGAGCTTCAGGCAAAATGCCATTTATTCTCTAGCAGACCGATGTAAATGCACTTGAAGTGTCTAATTTCATTAATACAGACAGGTGTTTTGTGTGGCTTTTTTAAGTTAGATAGAAATATTGAGTGAAAATTGGAAGTCAAAGCCCCATTTAAATGTCTATTTTTATTGATTTTAGAGAGAAAGGAAGAGAGAGAGAGAGAGAGAGAGAGAGAGAGAGAGAGAGAGAGAGAAACACAAAACATCTATGTGAGAGAGAAACATCGATTGGTTGCCTTCCTTATGTGCCCTGACCTGGGACCAAACCCTCAACCCAGGCATGTGCCCTGACCTGGAATTGAACTGGCAATCTTCAGCGCACAGAATGACACTCAACCAACTGAGCCACTCTGGCCAGGCCCATAACTTTTTTTTAAATTCCCTTATGCCTACCCCCTTTCAGTTGTTGAACCTCAGCTTGTTCTCTATCCATGAGTCTGTTTCTGTTTTGTTTTTATTATTCATTTATTTAGATTTTTAATTATTTTAAAATCTATTTCACTAGGTATAGTTTGTACACAATAGTTTATTAGTTTCAGGGGTAAAATATGGTGATTCGGCAGTTATATACCTTACAATGTGATCATAACACTAAGTCTCCTAATAACGTGCCACCGGTTAAACTATCACAGTAGGTGATAGTCCACATAAAAGTGAAATCATGTGTTACTTGTCTTCCTCTTTCTAATTAACATCACTTGGCATAAAACATCTAGGTCTAAGATTTTTAATCGTTATTCTAAAAGAAGCCTGCTCTTACTTTGTTGGTCTTAATAATTAATAAACATTTTATTTCTTGCATTATCAAAATTAGAGGGGAAAACTCCGGGTTTCCTGAGGAAGTATTAGTAATCTTTTTGTTGGTCTGGGTAATCTTATAGATTGAATCAAATGCTGTCTGGGATTGGAAACAATGCTCTTTCCCAAATCTAACGCGTTTTTTAACTGAAGTATATTCCACTGTGTGATCGAAGGAATGCTACACTTAAGAGCTTCAGCTTGCAGGTTCCTATAAATGCTGTTTGTCACCTAAGTAGAGGATATACGTTAGAGAACCATGGTTGTTGTTGGTTTTTAAGCCTGGAAGGAAATTTGGAATCTTCTGCTCTAATCGCCTCATAACCAATGAGGAAAATAAATGCCTGAGTCCTGTGGCAGCATTATGAGACCTGTGCACGGTGTTATTTGTCGGAACAGCAAAGGTATGATTTAGCTCTCCTTGTCCCAGTATGTTGTAAGTTTCTCCTCTAGCAAGCTGATTCTATGAATAATATCAATCATAATCAGGAAATACATATAGCAGAGTCACCTTTTGCCACGATCTAATAATATCAGATAATATTACCACATCAATAGTTGTATATTTACTCTTAAATTTCAGTAATACTAGCCTCTGCATTTTACAGGTGGGGTCCAGAGGGATAAGACATTAGATCTAGTCCATGCTAGAATTAAAAGTTTAAGCCTGACCAAACCAATTCTCCATCCCACCTGCAATCTCATTATTATAATAATTAAGTTGGATATGTTCTTTTAATCATGAGGCTCAAGGACAACATAAAAAAGGTCATGTAGAAAAGTAGTCACTAAGATATTGCTGAGCAAAGGAGCTCTACTATCAGGCAGTCTGGTGTAAACTGTCATAGCTTGTGCCTACAAGACTATCGTATTCATCTGTCTTCATTAGCAGTTTTTAGACATCAGAAGGATTTTTTAAAATGCTACAGTTAAAAGGCAGAGAACCAAACACAAACTTTTCACTAGTCAAGGCTTCAAAGGCATCATTTTGCTGCCTCATAATGGCTCTGTGTGTGAAGGTGACATAGGAGTGCAAGCTGTTTTCACTAAATTGTAGACATGCATAGAGCAGTGCTTCACACTGTTGCTGCTTCGTGATAACTGGGAAGGGTCTGAGCACAGCTCTGAAACAATGCAGAATTCAGTGGTTTTCTGGAGCTCAAAATCCAGTTTGCTTACTTTTTATCATTGATGGTGTTGTTTTAAAAATATATATTCATTTTAAAAAGCATTAATTGATTTGAGAGAGATTTGTTGTTCCAATTAGGTATGCATTCAGTGGTAGATTCTTACATGTGCTCTGACCTGGGATTGAACCTGCAACCTCAGGACGATGGAATATAGGGAGGATGTTCCAACCAACTGCACTATCTGGCCAGGGCCTTGATGGTGTCAACCCCACTGCATACAAACTCCTACAAAGTAACTTTAAAAAAAAGTGAAACGGCCTAAAAGTAGAAGCTGAATTATATCCTTAATGCTGTGTGCACCTGCTGCTTGACTGTCAAATATGGTAAGCACCCTGAGAACAAATATATTGATCATAGCCAAATGGTTCAACTTGATATAGGTTGTGATGAACCTTTTGTAATGGTTTTAATATCCCAGATTCCATCGTGTGAAATCGTAATGCATTGAGTAGAGCAGAGGCCTGAGGTCTCACAGGCCCAGTACAGATCTAGAATCCCTATAAACTTAGGGGATTTGCTTTAATATTTTAAACTTTAATTTTTCTACCTCTTAAATTAGAAGTTTTCTTTTCTGGAATTATTTTTTCTCTTCTTCCATTTCTTTTATTGTCTCATGTTTAGTTCTGGGCTCACATATCCTGGTATCAAGACCTTTCCAAACTTCCTAGTCAATATAGCACATGATCCTTACATGGCATTCTGTAGTTTGCTTCCCTGAACTATTTTCAATATTACTTACATCATCTGAGATGCAATGTATTTCATTTGTGCATTGTATATATTCTGACTGAATGTAAGTTTTATGAAGGAAAAGACTTCTTTTGTCTGTGCTGATCATTGCTTTATCATCACCATTTACAAAGCCTCATGTTATGTAGCAGTCTACTCAGTCTATTGTAGTTTGAATTTAATAAAATAGGAAAAATAATATCCATCTTTAAAGAATATTGAAACACATAAATGAAATAATTTTTTCAACAAATATTATCAAGCACCAATTATGCATACATATGATTCTTTCCAGCTATTAGGGATACCAATTAAAATTAGATGGTTTGGTCCCAGCCTTCATTGGTCCTACATTTTAACAAGTATAATTAGATATCAACATACAAAGTCTACCATAAATTATTTAATTAATTTTATATGTACCACAAGAAGGAAGTACATGGTGGAATGGGAATGTACAATAAGGAGAAATTAATGATCTGGTGTCAGGGAAGGCTTCACAGAGAAGTAATGTTACACTTGAGACATAAAAGATGAGTTTTCAGGAGTCAAGTGGGAAGCCATTCCATACACTGAATAGTATGTGTAATTACATTGAGGTAATAAATAAATATGTGTGTATGTTTGGTGACAGGAGCAAACCAGCATGGGTGGAGTAAGAGAGTGAGCACAACTGTGTCTGGAGGTGAGAGTTGAGAGACAGGTGGGCTGGAGGACATCCACTACAATAGTGGTTTCTCAAAAACTGGTAGCTTTAAATAATCAACACAAACTCCCAAGATACCACAGTTTCACAAGTTCAGAAGGATGTAATGGTGGCTGGATTTCTAGCATGTCCATAGAATGTGAAACAAATGGCCACGGTATGAGTCAGGGTATAATCAGGAAAACAGAAACTAATCTAAGCACTTCAAATAGAAAAATTTTAATGCAGAAAATTGGTGATGGAAGACCTGAAAAAATAAAGAAAGAACGTAACCTTTAACAAAACAGGAAACCACTGCCCCTAAAAAATGAAGGTATCAGGACAGAGACAGTATTATTGAAACTTGGTGGAGACTGGAGTGTAGGTATCTAGCACGTCTGAAAGCCATAATGGCAGCTTTGCAGTCTCTTCTACAGAAAGATACTGGCCAGGCAGAGAGAGAATGAAGCATGTGTTCTTCCCTCAGCCTTCAAATCCTGCCTATGCCTTCCATTGGCTGAACTCAGTGGAAAGCCAGTTGGCAAGGCATTCTGGGAAATGCAGTTTTTGTGATAAAGGGCTGAGCAGAAACCAGTTAAGGAATGTTACTGAGGGCAGTCTCCTCACAAATCACCCACTTTCAATAGGAATAAGAATGCTGATCCTAACTACCTGCTCATTAGTAGGTAGAAGTACATTTTATGGGCTGCCATCCTATCTCCATAGAATGGAAACATGCTGTATTACACAGGTAAAATAACTTGTTTTTAATGCAGTGGTATATGAATATTATATACAATGCAATGATATGGATGTTAATAACCATATTGAAGAATCTGTTAGCTATCTTCTAATTAAAAAGTAAGGCGTTCCAAAACCAGATAAAGACACCACACAAAAAAAAGAGAACTACAGGCCAATATCCTTGATGAACATAGATGCTAAAATCCTCAACAAAATTCTAGCAACTCCAATTCAGCATTATATTAGAAAGATCATACACCATGACCAAGTGGGATTTATTCTGGGGATGCAAGGATGGTACAATATCTATAAATCAATAAATGTGATCCATCACATAAACAAACTGAAAGACAAAAATCACATAATCATATCAATCAATGCAGAAAAAGCATTTGACAAAATCCAGCACCCTTTCTTGATAAAAAAAACTCTCAGCAAAGTGGGAATAGAGGGATCATACCTCAATATAATAAAAAGCCTTATATGACAAACCTACAGCCAACAACATACTCAATGGGCAAAAACTAAACCCATTTACCCTAAGAACAGGAACAAGACAGGGATGCCCACTTTCACCACTCCTATTCAACATAGTTCTGGAAGTGCTAGCCATAGCGATCAGATAAGAATAAGAAATAAAAGGCATCCAAATTG
>NW_005879810.1:0-6739 GCF_000147115.1 Myotis lucifugus | reverse complement strand
AACAAAGTTGGGGGAATCACAATATCAGATATCAAGTAATACTACAAAGCCACCGTAATCAAAGCAGCCTGGTACTGGCACAAGAAAAGGCATATAGATCAATGGAACAGAATTGAGAACCCAGAAATTGACCCAAGCCATTATGCTCAATTAACACTGACAAAGGAGATAAGAGCATACAATGGAGTCGAGAGAATCTCTTCAATAATTGGTGTTGGGATAATTGGACAGCTACATGTAAAAAAATGAAACTAGACCAATAACTTATATCATACACAGAACAAACTCAAAATGGATAAAAAACTTAAATGTAAGTCATGAAACCATAAAAATCCTTGAAGAAAACACAGGCAGCAAAATATCAGACATCTCACGTAACAAAATTTTCACTGATACAATGCCTAGGGCAAAAGAAACGACGGAAAAATAAATAAATGGGATTACATTAAAATTAAAAGCTCCTGCACAGCAAAAGACAACAGCATCAAAATGAAAAGGGAACCCACTGTATGGGAGAACATATTTGGCAATGATACATCTGATAAAGGTTTAATATCTAAAATATATAAAGAACTCATACAACTTAACAAAAGGAAGACAAATAATCCACTCCAAAAATGGGCAGAAGACCTATATAGACACTTCTCCAAAGAGGACATGCAAATGGCTAAGAGACATATGGAAAAATGCTCAACGTCACTGATCATCAGAGAGATGCAAATGAAAATGACAATGAGATATCACCTCACACATGCCAGGTGGCTATCATCAACAAACAAGTGCTGGCGAGGATGTGGAGAAAAGGGAACCCTCGTGCCCTGCTGGTGGGAATGCAGACTGGTGCAGCCACTATGGAAAACAGTGTGGAGTTTCCTCAAAAAATTAAATATGGAACTGCCATTTGACCCAGTGATCCCACTTCTAGGAACATATCCTAAGAAACCAGAAACACCCATCAGAAAGAATGTGTGCACCCCTATGTTTATAGCAGCACTATTTATAAGAGTTAAGATCTGTAAACAGCCCTAGTGCCCATCAGTAGATGAGTGGATAAAAAGCTGTGGTACATTTATACGATGGAATACTATGCAGCAGTAAAAAAAGAAGGATCGCTTACCCTTTGAGACAGCAGGGAGAGACCTGAAGAGTATCATGCTAAGTGAAAGAAAGTCAGTCAGAGAAAGACAAGTATCACATGATCTCCATTATATGTGGAATTTAATGAACAAAATAAACTGACAAACAAAATAGATCCAGCCCGGCTGGCATGGCTCAGTGGTTGAGTGTCAACCTGTGAACCAGGAGGTCAGGGCACATGTCCAGGTTGCAGGCTCGATCCCTCCCCAGGGTGGGGAGTGCAGAAGGCAGCTGATCAATGATTCTCTGTCATCAATGATGCTTCTATCTCTCTCTCTCCCTCTCCCTTCCTTTCTGAAATCAATACAATATACTTTAAAAAATAGATCCAGAGACATGGAAGCATGCAACAGACTAAGGATCCTCAGAGGAAATGGGGTGGGGGAGAGACGTCAACCAAAAAACCTATACACATATAAGAATAACCCATTGACACGGACAATAGTGGGGTGATGGCCTGGAGTGGGGAAGAGAGAGGGGAGGAGGTTAGTGAGGGGATACAAAGGGGGACATCTGTAATACCTGCAACAGTAAAGATAAATCTTTATTTATTTTATTTTTTAATCTTTAATTTCTTTATTGGTTAAGGTATTATGTGTCCTCATCCCCCCATTAACCCCCAACTCCCCCCCTGACTCATGCTCTCATCTCCCTGCTGTCCAAGTCCTTTAGTTGATCTCTTCCCCTTACCCCCACCCTCCCCTACTTTCCCTCTGGGGATTGATAGTCTGATCGATGTTTCTCTGTCTTTGGATCTGTCCCTGTTCATCAATCTATGTTGTTCTCTATATTCCACAAATGAGTGAGATCATGTGGTATTTATCTTTCTCTGATTGGCTTATTTCACTTAGCATAATGCTCTCCAGTTCCATCCATGCTGTTGTAAATGGCAAGAGTTCCTTCTTTTTTATCGCAACATAGTATTCCATTGTGTAGATGTACCACAGTTTTTTAATCCACTCATCTGCTGATGGGCACTTAGGCTGTTTCCAAATCTTAGCTATGGTGAATTGAGCTGCTATGAACATAGGGGTGCATATACCCTTTCTGATTGGTGTTTCTGGCTTCTTGAGATATATTCCTAGAAGTGGGATCACTGGGTCAAATGAAAGTTCCATTTTTAGTATTTTGAGGAAACTCCATACTGTTCTCCACAGTGGCTGCACCAGTCTGCATTCCCACCAGCAGTGCATGAGTGTTCCTTTTTCTCCACATCCTCTCCAACACTTGTTGTTTGTTGATTTGTTGCTGATAGCCATTCTGACAGGTGTGAGATAGTATCTCATTGTCGTTTTGATTTGCATCTCTCATATAATTAGTGACTTTGAGCATGTTTTCATATGTCTTTCGGCCTTCTATATGTCCTCTTTCAAAAAGTGTCTATTTAGGTCCGTTGCCCATTTTTTGGTTGGATTGTTTATCTTCCTTTTGTTAAGTTGTATGAGTTCCCTGTAAATGTTGGAGATTAAACCCTTATTGGTGATATCATTGGCAAATATGTTCGCCCATGCAGTGGGCTTTCTTGTTGTTTTGTTGATGGTTTCCTTTGCTGTGCAAAAGCTTTTTATTTTGATGTTGTCCCATTTGTTTGTTTTCTCTTTAGTTTCCATTGCCCTAGGAGCAGTATCAGTGAAGAAATTCCTTTGGCATGTTTGCGATTTCAATGCCTGTGCATTCCTCTAGTATTTTTATGGTTTCCCGTCTTACGTTTAAGTCCTTTATACATTTTGAGTTTATTTTTGTGTATGGTGTGAGTTGGTGGTCTAGTTTCATTTTTTTGCATGTATCTGTCCAATTTTCCCAACACCATTTATTGAAGAGACTGTCTTGACTCCATTGTATGCTCTTGCCTCCTTTGTCAAATATTAATTGGGCATAGTGGTTTGGGTCGATTTCTGGGCTCTCTATTCTATTCCATTGATCTATATGTCTGTTCTTGTGCCAGTACCAGACTGTTTTAAGAACAGTGGCTTTGTAATACAGCTTGATATCTGGTATTGAGATCCCACCTACTTTGTTCTTCTTTCTCAGGATTGCTGCAGCTATCTGAGGTCTTTTTTTATTCCAGATGAATTTTTGGAATGTTCGTTCTAGATCTGTGAAATATGCCATTGGTAATTTAATGGGGATTGCATTGAATCTATAGATTGCTTTGGGTACTATGGACATTTTGATGATGTTAATTCTACCAATCCATGAACATGGTATGTTCTTCCATCTATTTATGTCTTCCTCTATCTCTTTTTTCAGTGTCCTGTAGTTTTTCGCATATAAGTCTTTTACTTCCTTAGTTAAGTTTATTCCTAGGTATCTTAATTTTTTGGTGCAATGGTAAATGGGATTGTTTTTTTAGTTTCCCTTTCTGTAAGTTCACTATTGGTGTAAAGAAATGCCATAGATTTCTTGGCATTAATTTTGTATCCTGCTACATTGCTGAATTCATTTATTAAGTATAATAATTTTTTGATGGTGTCTTTAGGGTTTTCTATGTACAGTATTATGTCATCTGCAAATAAGGGCAGTTTTACTTCTTCTTTTCCAATTTGGATGCCTTTTATTTCTTCTTCTTGTCTGATTGCAACGGCTAGTACTTCCAGTACTATGTTGAACAGGAGTGGTGAGAGGGGGCATCCCTGTCTTGTTCCTGTTCTTAGGGGAAATGGTTTTAGTTTTTGCCCATTGATTATGATGTTGGCTGTGGGTTTGTCATATATGGCTTTTATTATGTTGAGGTATGATCCTTCTATTCCTACCTTGCTGAGAGTTTTTATCAAGAAAGGGTGTTGGATTTTGTCAAATGCTTTTTCTGCATCAATTGATATGACTATGTGGTTTTTATCTCTCAATTTGTTTATGTGATGTATTACGTTTATTGATTTTCGGATATTGTACCATCCTTGCATCCCCAGGATAAATCCTACTTGGTCATGGTGCATGATCTTTCTGATGTACTGCTGGATCCGATTTACTAGGATTTTGTTCAGGATTTTGGCATCTATGTTCATGAGGGATATTGGCCTGTAATTCTCTTTCATTGTGTTGTCTTTATCTGGTTTTGGTATTAGGGTGATGCTGGTTTCATAGAATGAGCTTGCAAGTGTTCCTTCCTCTTGAATTTTTTGACATAGTCTGAGGAGGATAGGTTTTAGTTCTTCCTTTAATGTTTGGTAAAACTCCCCTGTGAAGCCGTCTGGCCCCAGGCTTTTGTTTGCTGGAAGCTTTTTGATTACTGCTTCAATTTTCTCCATAGTTATTGGCCTATTGAGATTTTTAGATTCTTCCTGATTAAGTTTTGGAAGGTTGTATTTTTCTAGGAATATGTCCATTTCCTCCCGGTTGTCTAGTTTGTTGGAGTAGAGCTGTCCATAGTATTTTTTTAACAATCCTTTGAATTTCTGTGGGGTCTGTTGTTGTTTCTCCTCTTTCATTTCTGATTTTGTTTATTTGGGTCCTTTCTCTTTGTTTCTTAGTGAGCCTGGCTAGAGGTTCATCAATCTTGTTTATCCTTTCAAAGAACCAGCTCTTGGTTTTGTTGATCTTTTGTATTGCTTTTGGTCTCTATGTCATTTATCTCCGCTCTGATCTTTATTATTTCCTTCCTTCTGCTTACACTGGGATTTTCTTGTTGCTCTCTTTCCAACTCTTTGAGTTGTAGGGTTAGGTAATTTATTATCATTGTTTCCTGTTTTTTGCAGTAGGCTCGTAGAGCTATGAACTTCCCTCTCAAGACTGCTTTCTCTGTGTCCCATAGGTTTTGGATTGCTGTGTTTTCATTGTCGTTGGTTGCCATGATGTTTTTTATTTCTTCTTTGATCTCTCCGGTAACCCAGTCATTGTTTAATAGATGCTATTTAGTCTCCATGTGTTTGATTTTTTTGGATTGTTTTTGGGGTAAAATGTTCTGAAGATGCCAATTAATTCCATCTGATCTAGTGAGTCATTTAGGATTGATGTTTCTTTGCTGATTTTTTTGTTTAGAGGATTTGTCCAATGGTGAGAGTAGGCTGTTAAAGTCCCCTACTATGATTGTATTGCTGTCAATCTCTCCCTTGATCTTTTCCAGAAGTTTTCTTATGTATTTGGGTGCTCCTATATTGGGTGCATATATGTTTACAAGAGTTATTTCTTCTTGTTGGATTGCTCCCTTTAGTATTATGAAGTGGCCTTCCTTATCTCTTTTTATGTCCTTCACTTTGAGATCTAATTTGTCAGATATAAGTATTGCTACCCCAGCTTTTTTCTCATTTCCATTCGCCTGAACAACCCTTTTCCATCCCTTCACCATCAGTCTGAGGTGGGTTTCCTGTAGACAGCAGATATATGGGTCATGTTTTCTTATCCACTCAGTTACTCTATGTCTTTTGATTGGGGCATTTAATCCATTTACATTTAAAGTCATTATTGATAGATACTTGTTTGTTGCCATTTTTATTCTTTACCCCTGTGTTCCTTCTTTGTTTCTTTTTTTTTTTTTAATAGCAGAACTTTTAGCATTTCTTGCATTGCTGGTTTGGAGGTAATAAACTCCCGTAGTCTTTTTTTGTCTGTGAAGCTCTTGATTTCACCCTCAATTTTGATTAATAGCCTTGCTGGGTACAGTATTCTTGGATTCAGACCCTTCCTTTGCATGACTCTGTATATTTCATTCCATTCCCTTCTTGCCTGATGTGTTTCTGTTGAGAAATCCATCGCTAGTCTGATGGGGGATCCTTTGTAAGTAAATTTCTGTCTCTTTCTGGCCACTTTTAAGATTCTTGCTTTGTCATTGGTGTTTGCCAATTTAATTATAATGTGCCTTGGTGTCGGTCTTTTGGGGTTCATTTTTTTGGGGGGACTCTGTGAGCTTCTTGGATTTGTGTGAGTTTTTTTCCCCTATATCAGGGAAGTTTTCTGTCATTTTTTCAAACAGGTTTTCTATTCCTTGCTCAGTTTCCTCTCCTTCTGGCACCCCTATTATGTGGATGCTGTTTCGTTTCGTGTTGTCCCAAAGTTCTCTTAGCTCTCCTCCTGCTTTTTAATTTTTTTTTTTTTCTAGAAGCTGCTCTGCTTGGGTATTTTTTCCTACCTTGTCTTCTGGTTCACTGATGTGGTTTTCTGCTTCTTCTAGTCTACTGTTGATGCTTTCTATTGAGTTCTTTATAGCAGTGATGTCATTTTTTCATTTCTTCTTGGTTCTTCATTTCCTCTTGGTTCTTACACATATTGTTGAATTTGTCTTCCATTCTTTTCATCCACCTTATGACCATTTCTCTGAATTCTTTCTCTGACAGGTTGCTTGCCTCCATTGCCTCCATTTCGTTTACTTCCTTTTCTGGTGATGCCTGTTTTTCTTTCATATGCGGGCTGTTTTTTTGTCTCCCCATGATCTCTCTTCTTCAGGTGTTTGGTTATGTAGTTCTCTCTCTGCTGCGTTGATTTAAAGGCACAAAATACAACACAACAAGGCACTGAACAAAAATTTATTCACGATACTAATAACCCAAAATAAAGGTGACCACCTGATCAAAGAGAATTAGGGATAAAGAGAAAGAAGAGAAAAGAAAAAGAGGGGAAAAAGAGTGCAAAATGAATTGGGAAAGGAAAAAAAGTAGAGAGAAAAGAA
>NW_005879809.1:0-6739 GCF_000147115.1 Myotis lucifugus | reverse complement strand
CCTCACTTACCTGTAGGTTCTGGCACGTGGATTACCTGCCCACAATAAGGGGTGCCATTTCCTAACTTGCACAAATGTGCTACATGGCTTAACTTTAATACTAGCAAGAACAATGCAGAAAAAGTGATATCTGAGAAATTCCTTATTTTAGTTTTGATATTGTTCTCAGTACTTTTCATAGAAGAGAACAGCATATAACCATTGATAATAATGCCAGAATTTATTGAGGTACTTGTTATAATTCAGGTATTTGAGCTGTGTCTTATAGTGAGCAAGCGCTCATGAATATAACCTACTAGAGGTTCAGTGCATGAATTCGTGCACCAGTGGGGTACCTCGGCCTGGCCTGTGGGATTGGGCTGAAACCGACTCTCTGACATCCCCTGAGGGGTCCCAGATTGTGAGAGGGCTCAGGCCAGGCCGAGGGACCCCACTGGTGCACGATTGGGGCAGAGAGACTCAGGATGGTTGGCCAGCCAGGGAGGGACTACGGGAGGGCTCCAGGGTGTGTCTGGCCCATCTCACTCAGTCCCGATCAGCCGGATCCCAGCAGCAAGCTAACCTACCGGCTGAAGCGTCTGTCCCCTGGTGGCCAGTGCACATCATAGCAAGCGGTTGAGTGGCCTTAGCATATCATTAGCATATTACACTTTGATTGGTTGAATGGCCAATCGGTCGACTGGACACTTAGCATATTAGGCTTTTACTAGAGGCCCAGTGCATGAAATTCGTGCATGGGGGATGTGTCCCTCAGCCTGGCCTGCATCCTTTCCAATCTGGGACCCCTCAGGGGATGTCCAACTGCCGGTTTAGGTGGAATCGGGCCTAAACCGGCAGTCGGACATCTCTCTCACAACCCGGGACCGCTGGCTCCTAATCGCTCACCTGCCTGCCTGCCTGATTGCCCCAAACTGCTTCTGCCTGCCAGCCTGATCGCCCTCTAACTGCTCCCCTGCCAGTATAATTGACGCCTAACTGCTCCCCTGCCAGCCTGATCTCCCACAACTGCCCTCCCCTGCTGCGACCCGCCTCCTCCGCCGGGCCCCACCTCTGCTGTGCACACGGCCATCTTGTGATGGCCATCTTGTGATGATGTTAGGGTATGATGTGTGAGGGTGTGATGACCACCTAGGCTATTATTACCATAGATTATTTAGGATTACTATAGAGCTATAATTAATCCCCAAGCAACACTAGGGGGCAGATAGAGGTAGTACCCCAATATTGCAAGTAAGAAAACTGAGGCTCAGGCAGTTAATTAACTTGCCCAGAATCACACGAGGAAACTTGTGGATTCATTTGATTTTTACTCAGCTTTCTCTTCAGCTCGTTGAGGGCTGGCCTAGGGATAGTTTAGTGCCCATGTACGGTGTAATCTTTCTGATGTTTGTAGCAAAATCCCTGTGTATTCAACAAGATTTCTACTCCGTGGCTAACATGAACCCAACCAATTCCCCAGATCCGTGTGAGGTCAGGAGGCTTTGCAGTTTAGGGCTCCCTGATAATAATTCTTTCTACAAAGGTGTTCTTTGCCTAGTCTCATGAATTTTCATCCTATGCATATAGAAATTGCCACTATGTTGTCACAAGGGGACCAACCCCATGTAGCTTTCTAGAGCCATTTTCTCCAGTATTTTCCCCAACAAATTCCAGCTGCCTCTACCTAGACCCCAAATGATTCTGGCTCCTCAATTCAGGAGGCTGTCCGGCTGTTTTGGAGTCTGCCCCTCGCCCCACAGTTCGTATACTGTGTCCAGGCAAAAAGCTGGATGATTGCAGGGCTGCCCTCATTTGTTTTCCTCATTCCAGGGATCATGGTCCTGCACTGCCTATGACCTAGCACTTGAAAATTGTTTTAAATATTTCAGACCATTTTCTAATGGTGTGTAATAGGAACCTTCGTCTGAAGAAGGTTACTTGTTCGTGGCTGGAAGCAAATGTTCTACTGTCATGTAACAATGTTGGTGGTGTTTTTTTTTGTTTTGTTTTTTTAAAAAATATATTTCATTGATTTTTTTACAGAGAGGAAGGGAGAGAGATAGAGAGTTAGAAACATCGATGAGAGAGAAACATTGATCAGCTGCCTCCTGCACATCTCCTACTGGAAATGTGCCTGCAACCAAGGTACATGCCCTTGACCGGAATCGAACTTGGGACCTTTCAGTCCACAGGCCGACGCTCTATCCACTGAGCCAAACCGGTTTTGGCTGTTGGTGGTGTTTTGAATGGGGAAAAAAATACATTGTAATGAAACATGTGCAGGCTGGCCCCATTATGGGAAAATATGTTAGAAAAATAGCTGAAGATATATACATGAAATGTACCTAGCAATTTCTAAGTGTGTAAGATTGTAGACGGTCTATTTTTTCTTCCTTTAGTCTCCGATTGGAAACATAATTACTTCAGTAATGTAGAAAAAAGGAGAGCTTTAGGGGAAAATTAAATGATAAAATACACAGTACTCAAAAGAAAAATTACAACGAAAATATGCCATCTATAGTCATCATTAGAGATGAGTGGTGCCAATCAGAATCAAGGATATTCTACTAGAAAACTTAATGGCACTATTTAGATATCCAGAAATCAGTTATTGCTCTTTAAGTTACTTTGAATGTTTCTTTTTCTCAGACTGAAAAATGTTGACCCAACGTGTTCTTAATTGTTCACAACAGCTTCGCAAAATTTCAGCAATGCCTCCTCCTTACAAAGAGTTTCTGCTAAAAGTTGCTCTTGACACACTTGTGGCTCTAAGCCACAAGATGTTTTTAATTGTTTTGGTCATTTGTTTAAAATTTGCTCCTTGATTTTTTCCCTCCTCCTCTGGCTTATTCTACCCTGAGAGGAAAGGGAGTGGAAATTTACTGCTATTGATCAGGCACTGTAGTCTCTTTCAGATACTTTGCTCATTTGATTCCCAGAATAATCCTGAAAAGTATTTCTAATTCCCATTCAATAGGTGTGGAAACTGTTTCAAGAGGCAAACTAATTTTACCAAGACTGTAAAACTAGTAAGCAATAAATCCAAGACTAAGCTCCAGACTCCAGATGTACTTTTTCTTTTTTTTAATTGAATTTATTGGGGTGACATTGCTTAATAAAATTATACAGGTTTTGAGTGTACAATTTTACAGTAAATCATCTATATATTGCATTGTGCAATCACCACCCAAAGTCAAGTTTCCTTCCATCACCATTTATCCCCCTATAGCCTCTTCTACCTCCCTCCACCCCTCTCCCTCTTGCAATCACCATATTGTTGTCTATGTATGTTTCTCTCTCTCTCTCTCTCTCTCTCTCTCTCTCTCTCTCTCTCTCCTTAATCCCTTCTTTTTTCACCCAGGTCCCCACCCCCCTTCCCTCTGACAGCTGTCAGTCTATTCTCTGTATCTATGAGTCTGTTTCTATATGTACTTTTCAATTTATTGAGAGACTATTATACAGAAATTAAGTAGAATTTCACCCACCGCCCTGCTCCGCCCAATCTTCATCAGTTTTATAATATGCTAGTAGTTAGTTCACACACACAAAAAGTGACTCTATCCTTATCAAACCATGTCTGGGTATAACACTATATATATATATATATATATATATATAAAACCATATCCAAATAGAGAGATTATCTTGATTCCTAAGCAAACCTTATATCTAGATTTCTGGGGTCATTATCTTCCCTATGCTTCCATAGAAGTTAGTACATTCATTTATATTTTATTTTATTTACGAGCATTTTCTTAGTAAGTGATATACTTGAGACCCTGGTTAGGTAGCAATAGGTAAGTCTCACTTCCTAGCCTCATACAGAGTGTCATGTGAAGACACTTGCACGAGGTGTCCATGAATTATGTTAGCAGTATGAGTTCACAAAGAACCCTGATCTTACCTGGAAAGGGGATTAGAGAGGTCTTCTTGAAGAAGATCACACCTGAGTCAAGTCTTGAAGGATAAGGAAGAGTTAGGCTGATAGGATAGGAAAGAGGGGTCAGGTATTGGAAATACCCAAAGATGCTTGTCAGCATGAAAAAGCATGATGGATTTGAAAATTTATAAGCATTTAAATCTGCCTGAAGAATAAGTACGGGGTTGAATGGTGAGAAGGAGGGTGAAGAATTGGACACAATTTAGATTTCAGGCGAGATGGCATGCAATAGCAGAAAGTTTAGTCCCTGAACTAACATTGAGTCTTTGAATAATTTCAGGAAATGAATGATGTGATCAGATCTCTTAGTGAAATCATGTCAAATCTTGGAGACATTATACACAGGTACCAGGGGTTAGACTTCAAAATATTGTTTGGCTCTGGCCAGTGTTGCTCAGTTGGTTGGAGTGTTGTCCCATACACCGAAAGGTCATGGCTTTGATTCCTAGTCAGGGCACATACCCAGGTTGTGGGTTCAATCCCCAGTCAGTGTGCATATGAGAGGCAACTGATCAATGTTTCTCTCTCATAGATGTTTTTCTCTCTCTCTCTCCCTGCCTCTCTCTTTATAATCAATAAAAATTTTTAAAAGGACATAATTCAAACCCATAAAAGAAGGCATTAATCTTATAAACATATAAGATTCCATCCATAAGGCAAGGATATAAAATATGAGGAATGTCATTGGATTCATCAACAAGGAGGTCATTATTAGGTCCTCAAGAAAATTGGTTTCCCTGGAGTGTGTTACCACTATGGCAGAGTGCCTCCTTGACAGAACTCAGTCTAGTGGAGAAGTCAAGCAGAGATTCAGAGGAAGGCAACCCTTGGAGGGTCACAGAAAGCTTCCTGGAAGGGGTGATAACTTGCCGGGCTGACCAGCAGACCCTGAGCAACAGATGAATGATTATTCTGACACAACATTTATTGTGAAAGAGAAGGCTAAGGGACTCTCTGGCTAAAGGAACCAGACAGCCTCGATTGCCTGCCTCATTAGGCTTTTATTGTAACAGCAGTTTGAGATAAAGTTTATCTTTTCGATACAATCAGTAGGATAAGTAATCTTGGGAGGGAACATGTGTTTGCAGTGTCCTTTAAGCAGGGACACCCAAAGATTAAGCATAAGGATCCCAGTAAACACCCAGGGGTCTGCACGTGCACAGACTTGTTTGGGAAGGTCAAGGAATAATTAGGGGCGCCACCTTCTGCACTCCCCTAAGTCAGAATTCCGATAAACAGGGCAGGCTCCCTTTTCTCGGAATGTCTTCCTTACAAACTTTCCAACCAAGTCTCGCATGCTCCCCAACAATAATTGAACTAGGTTTTAAAAGATACACAAGAACAAGCCATTCAAAGAGGAAGGAAAAACATTCAACACAGAGGAACAGAGTAGGCAAAGATGCAAAGGACAGGGAAAGCATAGTTTGTGAAGTAATCTGGTGCAGATGAAGAGCAGAGAGTCATGGAGTAGAGGCAGAAAGTAAACTACAGAATAATGTATCTGGGAAAGAAATGAGCAACCAGGATTCAACCATGGGGCTTCTGAATTTTCACTTCCCACTCTGCCTCTCCCCCAGCTTCTTGTTTGCCCTTGCCCAGTTTAGGGCCTGCGTTGTGGGAGCCTCATTAGGTTCAGCTTTCACTGGCTGGAAAGGCATGGACTGGCATATGGCACACGAAGGTCAGCCAACGGATATGCAAGGTCAGAAAAAGACTCTCTGTCAACATTTGTCCTCACTCCACAACCCCCACCCCCACCACATGAACAAGAAAATAGGAATGCCTGCCCAGCTGTCCCGCTTGATGTCACTGGGTAAATTATCTTTTATTAAAGGGTTCGTAATTGTTCTTCACTGAGCTGTGACCTAAATTTAGTCGTGCTGAGGAGTGAGCCCCAGCCAACAGGATTTCCCTGAGAACACGATGAAGTTCCTGTATGGATTCAATTCATTAGCCAGCATGAGGGAGCAGGCAGCCAGGTTTGTTCCCACCCCCATTCTTCAGTGAGTTGTTTGTTTAGCTTGGGCAGAATTTTTCGAGGGTCAGTCTGAGACTCTGTCAGGAAAAAGACTGCAGAGCTTATTCAGATTCTTCCTGAGCAGAAACCAGACTACAGTCCATGAATCTGATTCTCCTGCTTTTGAGGACCCTGGCTTCACTCCCCGGATATTTTCACCCTCCTGGGAAGAAATGCCCTCAACCTGGGTAGGGTGACTTGGGTAAATGCAGGGGAACAATGTGACTCATCAGGAGTGGGGAGAAGAGGAGAAAGAAGAGAGAAAATAAAATTAATGAAATACAAACCCATAAAAAAGTCCCTAGTGAAAATGTGTGTGCTTTAAGGGGACTAATATAAATGCTAAATACATACAAAAATGTCCTTTAATCATGATAATCCAGCTGAGGCCAAGAGAGGTGAAGAAATTGTCCCAAGGACACAGTTTTTTAAAAGTATATTTTTATTGATTTCAGAGAGAAAGGAGGAGGGAGAGAGAGATAGAAACATCAATGATGAGAGAGAATCATTAATTGCCAGCCTCCTGCACTTTCCCTACTGGAGATCAAGCCTGCAACCCAGGCATGTGCCCTTGACTGGAATCGGACCTGGAACCCTTCAGTCCACAGGCTGATGCTCTATCCGTTGAGCCAAACTGGCTAGGGCTAGGACACAGCTTTTAAGAAACAGCCAACATTGAAAGCCATGTTTTCGGACTCCATGTCCACTATTCTTCCTCCCCACTCCCAGCACAGTCTTGGCTTCTGACAGAGTGGACTGCTGATCGCTGATGGTCAGGAAGGCCTGGAAACCTTATAGACTGA
>NW_005879808.1:0-6740 GCF_000147115.1 Myotis lucifugus | reverse complement strand
GGGCAAATCTGTTCTTTGTCTCTTTCAGCTTCAGGTGTTGCCAACATTCCTTGGCCTGTGGCCATATCACTCCAATCTCTGTCCCTCCTCCCCCGTGTCTTCACATTGCCGCCTCCTCTGTGTGCTTGAAATCTTCCTCGGTCTCCCTCACTAAGGATACATATGATGGCATTTAGGGCCCAAACAGATAACCCAGGATTTAAAAAATTCTCTCATTCAAATTCTTTAGCTTTATCACATTAGTAAATACCCCTTTTTGTAAATAGAGTAGCATTTAGAAGTTCCAAAAATGAGAACCTAATTTCTCCAGGGACCCATATTCAGCCTACTACAATACTAGTATACGTTCTTACGAGTATACATAACCATATACATACATACACATAGACTCCGTCTAATATTGAGAGAACATGTAAAAACAGTTTTCCAAAAATAAAAAGTGATTTTGAAACTAGGCAAAGTGATAGCCTAGCTAGTAGATGGGGAGAGCTCTTTCTTTTTTTTTTTTCTTTTTTTTTGGCTTCTGTGGTGGTCCTTGGCTCCAATCTCTGGAAAGGTCTTCTTGTTTTTTATCCTTCTTGGCCAAGTATTGAGGAGTTTGCTTTTCTTGTAGCTCACTTCCTGACCCAGGGTTGTTTTAATGCTCACCTGAGTCACACTTGTGTTTTGTTTTGGTTTTGACAATACAATTACTTTTAAAACTTATTTTTCTTATGTATTTGCTTCTAATAAGTTACATATGCCAGTATCTATGCCCAAAATTATGTCCTCAATCAAGTTACCAAATCTACTTTATTTCATTGCTATCTCTCCCAAATTAATGGTAGAAAATTCAACCTTCAACCTCATCTTTGCCACAAAATTGAGTTACGCTGTTCAATTGAGAAAGTTCATTGAGTCTTGCTGCTCAAACCTTTTTTTCATTTTGTCTCCTTCTCTTTGGAACCTTAGAAGTGGTAGGGGTTTCCATCTATGCAAGACCTTTGAATTTTAAGATTGTCTTTATTTTATTTTCTTTCCTTGGTTACCCACCCTGGATTAAGTGAGAGAGTTTGCTATACAAATATTTGGAGAAAGTATTTCAGATTAAGGGTTAATATGGCAAGTTCAAAGGCTTTGAGGTGTGTCTGAAAAAGAGTAAGAAGGACAGAATAGATAAGCAAACAAGGGGAAAAGGCCAAAGGATAAGAGATGTAACAGAAAACAAGGGGTGTGGGGTTTGGGGAGTCCCAGTATGGGTTGTAGCTTTTATTCTGAGTGGGATTGAAAGTTTTGAGAAGGGGAATGACATGATCTGACTTACCAAAAAATCACTCTGGCTGATACATTGAGATGAAACTACAGGGAAGGAAGAAGAAAAGCAGAAACATTGGATATGAAGTCATTGCAATAATCCATGTGAGAGGGGATGGTGGTTGACCAGGACAGTGACAATGAGAATGGGAAGAAGGGATTAAAGAAAGTAGAGCCAACAGGACTTGCTAAAAAACTTACTGAGAGGTTGGAGAGAAGGAGGAGAGAGTTAAAGTTGACAACAATGATTTATTTTAGGCCTAAATACATAGGAGTTACCATTCAAGGAGATTGGGAAGACCATGAAAAGAGTGGGACTGGCAGAAAGAGGACTATCTGGAGCTCAAATCTAAATGCCTTATGTTAAATATGCCTCTTAAATATTCAAGTAGAATGTGTGTGTAGTTTTCTGTATTGGTGTGGAGTTCAAGTGGGAAGTTAGGATAAAGATATAAATTTAGAATTATTAGAAATGGTATATTTAAGAAGATCAATGCCATTCATCAACATTTTAAATTAAGAAATTTTTCATATTTTATATTTTGTGAATATTTACTTATTTTATACTACAGTAGGGCCTTGACTTACGAGTGTCCCAACTAACGAGTTTTTTGAGATACCAGATGTCTCTCAGCCGATTTTTTGCATTGAGTTGACAGAGTAATTTGAGTTAACGAGCTCCTTAATGAGCTCGGTCTCAGAACGAATTAAACTCGTAAGTCAAGGCCCCACTGTATATTTCTAATAAATGATACAGCAATTTATTTAAATTTAAGTTATGTTTATTTTTTATTTTTAAATACTTTTTATTTATTTTTATTGATTTCAGAGAGGAAGGGAGAGGGAGAGAGAGAGAGAGAGAAACATCAATGATGAGAGAGAATCATTGATTGGCTGCCTCTCGCATGCTCCCTACTGGGGATCAAGCCCGCAACCCAGGCATGTGGCCCTGACTGGAATCAAACTCAGGACCCTACAGTCCACAGGCCAACACTGTATCCACTCAGCCAAACCAGCCAGGGCAGGTTATGTTTATTTTTATAGTAAATACACTGATCTATTTAGGAGAACTTTAAGTTTGTCAACTTTATGTTTAATTTAATAGATATGCATTAATTTATTAGATATACATTAAGTATTCAGTAAGATTAGATTAAATCTCCTCAATTTTACAATTGAAGTACTTAAGAAAGAAATCAAATATACTACATTAACAAAAACAATTTAAAATATGTAAAGGTGCTTAATTAGCCAAGTTTGTAAATGGGGCCAAGTATTCAAAACTGAGTGATTGTTAAAACCTACCCAGTTTATATAATAGGATTTGTAAGCTACTTTAGAAGCTCTAGAAAGAACTGGGTCTTTGAATCTGTAGCTTTAACCATTGAATAGTAATTTTAAAATCCAAAATAACCTTCTAAACATTTTTGCTGTAGAAATAGTTGCCACTTGCCCAGCCATTGTGCCTCAGTGGTTGAGCGTAGACCCATGCACCAGGAGGTCACCAATTTGATTCCTGGTCAGTGCATTCCTGGGTTGCAGGCTCATTCCCCAGTACGGGACATGCAGGAGGCAGCCAATCGATGTTTCTCTCTCATTGATGTTCTCTCTCTCTCTCTTTCCCTCTCTCTCTCCCTTCTTCTCTGTTTAAAATCAATAAAAAGACATTTTAAAAAATAGTTGCCACCATAATCATTAAAAAAAGTCAACAATTGAGATAATACATTTTTGACATGTTTTATTTTTGTATCTTGAAAGTAAAATAGCTGAATATTGGTAAAATATTTATTAGTATATAGAACTACTATTATATAGAAAATATTTCTCAAACTTTTTTCATACATTAAGAAATATATTTATGAGGAAATAAACACATATTATTATATAATTAAACAAAAAGTTCCATGAAACATGTACCTTACTACTTGAGATTAACTTTGATAAATCTATCATTAACTATATACTGCATGAATTTCACTGCCTACTAATGGATCATAACCCATAATTTGAAATATCACTAATCCAAATCAATGCCAAGGATCATAGGATATGGAAACATGTAAATTATATTGTGTTTAAATATAATTTAATAAAGATACGCACGTACTATGAATGCATATTTGTGTATGGCTTGAATAACTGTTTTAAACAAGAGTTTGCTGGTGAGTGTATAACCATGGTACACAACAGGTTCATTTTGTGATCCATCCCCAGCAATCAATTTCCAGACACCGGCATCCTTTCACAAGGGCACTAGCAAAATGTAAACAAAATAAATTGTCATTCCTGGATCATTAAAAATGTTAAAGTATTCCAAAGACTACTTGCAATTTCGCAATAAATTTTTAAATGAATCCATAACAAAGGTAAGTTGTGTTGAACTGAACACACTTTTCTTCTTTTCTGTGAGCATGGCCTAACATGGAGCTACTATGGGCCAACCACAGTTCCAGCTCCACCAAGAGGGTGCGATGGGTAGGGCTATAGACTCTGACTGTTACTTATGTTTCAAGTTCTATACGTCTCATCGAAAACATTTGATATATAGTTCACTATCAATAAATATTTATTGTCACCCTAGCTTGTTTGGCTCAGTGGATAGAGCGTTGGCCTGCAGACTTAAACATCCCAGGTTTGATTCTGGTTAAGGGCACATGCCCAGTGAGGGGTATGCAGGAGGCAGCCAATCAATGATTCTCTCTCATCATTGATGTTTCTATCTCTCTCTCCTTCTCCCTTCCTCTCTGAAATCAATAAAAATATATTAAATAAATAAATAAATAAATAAATATTTACTGTGTTTATATTAGAAAAAACTGAGAGGTATAGGTATGTAAGAAGAAAATGGAAGGCAAACAGAAGTAATCCTCTAAACACAGTCTTGGAAAACAGACAAATGAATGAAAAGAAGCTGATTTGAAACATCAGAATCTTAGATGTGATACTCATGTATCAGGGAGAAAGTTTAAAAAGGGGGTCTCTGTCCTACATGGAGATATTTTTCCCATAGAAAACCAAGTTAGCATTTTTTTTCCAAAACAAATTTTAATTTAGCCCACTGTGTCCAGGCCAGTGGTTCTCAATCAAGACAATTTTGCCTCGTAGGCAACATTTGACAATGTGTGGAGACATTTTTTTGTTACCATAACTGGGGTTGGAGGAGAGGTTTGTGACTGGCATCTAGTGGGTAGAGGCCAGAAATGCTGATAAACAAAGAATTATCTGACATAAATTGTGAAAAATTGGAGAAACATTTCCCTGAGATATAAAAACCTGCAGAAGAGAGTGGTCCCAGCACAAAGTATTTTATGTAGAATCAATGATTCTTTCAACAGAAATGCAGAGTACCGAATAAACCATTCACAAAAAAAGACATTTTAGATCTAGTATTTCTTTGGTGATCATTTTAATCAACTTTTCAGGGAGATGACTCCAGCAGTATTTAGGTAAGAGTGTAACTGAGAAAAGATAAAGCAATTATGACACAAAAGTTGAGGTGCTGAATTCAGGGGGAAAACAAAAGAAAAAAAAAAGGACCTTATGTTCCCTCAGGAATAACATAGATAAAAGATGGAAGTGACCTGAGGAGGTAAGGCCTTAAAGGGGAAGAGAATTAATGGATTTTATTTATATTGGAGGCTTCACTAAAGCAATATAAAGCTAAATGGTTCATAAATTATTTGTTGAGCTTTTGGGGTGGTTTGCTTTTTAAGACTATTTTGTCTTACTTTTTAAGCGCACACTGCTTTATTCAGGCATATAGAGATTCACTGTAATGTAAAATCTCAGAGTGTCTTAGTCCACTTGTCCCAGTGTTGGAGGGATGTCCTAAGAATCCTCTTCTAAGGAAATCTTGTTTGACCCACTGGTAGTTCCATGGGCAAATAAGGTGGCCACCTAATTTTAAGTACAAGTTCTAAAATGGGCTATATGTGCAGAAATCACACGGAATCTATTTCTCAGCTTGTGTATTTACTTATTTGGATTTTAAATTGTAGAATAATCAATATCTGTTTGTAAAGTTTGGTAATTGCCATGAAAGAATGTTTGCTTTGCTCTTCTCTCAGTTGATTGTCAAAGTATATTGTCTTGCCCTTTTTATCAACACAGATATCAGTTGCTTGGGATGCTAGCAGAGAATAATCTTGAAGTCTCTACAGTATTGGGAAAACAAAAGACAAAAAAACTACCAAAAATTCAGTTATGGAAGAAAGCTTTTCATTAATGACAACCTACCTAATATTGATTCTTGCTATATACTTCTCTAGATAGTTCTGATTTCATCCTTGGATCCAAACAACCTTTACCAAACTACATATATTGACTCCATGATATGGTTCCCAGCAAAAGTGATTTGCGTTACTCGGAGGAATGTACAAGAAAGTATGTAAGAGAAAATCTCCTCCAGTGGTGAAGCCATTTTCTACTATTTCACATTGACCCCTTTTTGGGGAATGAATAATGAAAATTACTGTCTCTGTATAGAAATGCTCCACTTAAATAAGTTTGAGAGACTTTATAAGGATTAAAATACTTAATGCTATTAGCACAGTTTATATTAGTTTTTCTCTTTTAACGATGAGGCAATTAGACACAAGGAGTTTATGTTTGTCACATAATTAACAAATGAGAAAAAGTGAGGAAAGATCAGTAACAGAAACTTAAACATTAATAGATAAGCATTACATTATACCACCTCTCATGAGTAGAGAAATTTTAAAAGAATTGTCTTCTAAAATGATCTAAAAGGATATCTTCCACAAGTGGGTAGAGAAATAGAGGAAGAAATACAATTAAATTTAAATATTCAGTTGGGTGGAACATATTCTTGGAATTCAAAAGTAACTATATTTCTAAATCAACCTGTTTAAAATTTATATATTTTAATTAAAATAATAAAGTATGAATAGAAATTTCTATAATGAGTGTATGGCTATGAGTTGGGCTATTCTTACAGAATTCTAAGTGGATACACTTCTGAGTTTGTAAAGTTATGTATTTACTTAGATTTTAAATTGGAAAAACCATTTAACTGGGAAAAGGAGGTCAGCAGGCAGAATTAGGAGGAAAGTGAAAGATTACATAGTCACTGAAAGGCTGGATCTCCAAGATATGTGCAAATCAAAATGGCTCTTCCCTATGTGGTTGCCTAATATGCACAGCCTGCTTTTACTGGGAATTCCTACCAATGGAGGCAGACACCAGTGGGAACTTCCAGGGGTTTTAAAAGGTAATAAATTTAAAGATCTAAATAAATACCTTTCATATCCCCAAATGTCACTTGGCCCCACTAATTGGTCAGATATCAAGTATGTATTATGTGAACTGGAGATAAAGTAATCACTTAATGGATGGTGCATATCTTGATAAACATTATTAAATTCTTTACTAAATAGTAGGCATTCAGATGAGCACAGGAATCTTGAAAAACCTTCAAATGACATCTG
>NW_005879807.1:0-6740 GCF_000147115.1 Myotis lucifugus | reverse complement strand
CCTGATCTGCCTGCTCTGTGCATGACAGGGGGGAGCTCCTCAACCCCCTGATGGGTCCTGCTCTGTGTGTGACAGGGGGGAGCTCCCCAACCCCCTGATCGACCCTGCTCTGTGTGTGACAGGGTACAGAGCCCCAACCCCCCTGATTGGCCCTGCTCTGTGAGTGACAGGGGACAGCACCCCAACCCCCTGATTTGCCCTGCTCTGTGAGTGACAGGGTGCAGCGCCCCAACCCCCTGATCCGCCCTGCTCTGTCGTGACAGGGGGTGGCGCCACAACCTCCCCATCGACCCTGCCTTGAGTGTGACAGGGGGCGGTGCCCCAACCCCCCAATCGGCCCTACCCTGAGCATGACTGAGTGTGGCATCGCAACCTCCCGATCCACCCTGCTCTGTGCATGACAGGGGGCGGCGCCCTAACTCCCCAATTGGCCCTGCTCTGAGCCTGACCAGGGGCTGCACCTAGGGATTGGGCATGCCCTCTGCCACCCGGGAGCAGGCCTAAGCCAGCAGGTCGTTATCTCCCGAGGGGTCCCAGACTGCGAGAGGGCACAGGCCGGGCTGGGGGACCCCCCCACCGAGTGCACTAATTTTTGTGCACCAAGCCTCTAGTATATTTAATATGAATAAAGAAGACATTTATAGATTAAAAATAGATCTAAAATTTGACATTAACTTACCACAAATACATAGAGAGAACTTTAAATCTTATTTGAATGAAATTCAGCTCTTTAAAATGTTTGTTTGTTTAATGTAGCTATAAAAACTCATTAAGTCAATGAAGAATTATGTCATTGGTTAGAGTCATAGAAAGGGACAAACAAAAGGTTTATGAAATCTCTATTTAAAAATCAAACGCAAAACTACTTTGTTTTCTGTGTTGGGCATGAGCAATTAAACTATCTAATGAATAATTATATGTTAAAAGATTCTTTAGCATTTCCCCATTTTTGTTTTTTACTTAAAAGGGATTTCACCCTTTCCTGCTATTAGAATAAGACAAACAAGCTGAATCATCATTGACCCAGTATATTAACCATTTTGATAAATGTGACCTTTTATTTGATCACTATCTAGACCAGTGACTCACAACAGTAGCTGTGCATTAAAATTGAATGTGGAGGTCAGAATGTTGGAGATTAGGCCCTTATCAGATATACTGTTGGCAAATATGTTCTCCCATGTAGTGGGCTTTCTTGTTGTTTTGTTGATGGTTTCTTTTGCTGTGCAGAAACTTTTTATTTTGATGTAGTCCCATTTGTTTATTTTCTCTTTAGTTTCCAATGCCCTAGGATCAGTATTGGTGAAGAAATTGCTTTGGCATAAGTCTGAAATTTTGTTGCCTTTGGATTCTTCTAGTATTTTTATGGTTTCCCGTTGTATATTTAAGTCCTTTATCCATTTTGAGTTTATTTTTGTGTATGGTGTAAGTTGGTGGTCTAGTTTCATTTTCTTGCATGTATCTGTCCAATTTTCCCAACACCATTTATTGAAAAGACTATCTTGACTCCATTGTATGTTCTTGCCTCCTTTGTCAAATATTAATTGAGCGTATTGGTTGGGGCTGATTTCTGGGCTCTCTATTCTATTCCATTGATCTATATGTCTGTTCTTGTGCCAGTACCAGGCAGTTTTGAGAACAGTGGCTTTGTAATACAGCTTGATATCTGGTATTGAGATCCCACCTACTTTGTTCTTTCTCAGGATCGCTGCAGCTATACAGGGTCGTTTTTTATTCCAGATGAATTTTTGGAGAGTTCGTTCTAGGTCTGTGAAATATGCCGTTGGTATTTTAATGGGAAGTGCGTTGAATTTATAGATTGCTTTGGGTAGTATGGACATTTTAATGATGTTGATTCTACCAATCCAAGAACATGGTATGTTCTTCCATCTCTTTATGTCTTCCTCTATCTCTTTTTTCAACGTCCTGTAGTTTTCTGAGTAGAGGTCTTTAACCTCTTTAGTTAAGTTTATTCCTAGGTAGCTTAATTTTTTTGGTGCGATGGTAAATGGGATTGCTTTTTTAGTCTCTCTTTCTTCAAGTTCACTATTGGTGTATAGAAATGCCATAGATTTTTTGGCATTAATTCTGTATCCTGCTACATTGCCGAATTCTTTTATTAAGTCTAATAGTTTTTTGATGGAGTCTTTAGGGTTTTTTAGGTATAATATCATGTCATCTGCAAATAAGGACAGTTTTACTTCTTCTTTTCCAATTTGGATGCCTTTTATTTCTTCTTCTTCTCTAATTGCAATGGCTAATACTTCCAATACTATGTCGAACAGGAGTGGTGAGAGTGGGCATCCCTGTCTTGTTCCTGTTCTTAGGGGAAATGGTGTTAGTTTATGTCCATTGAGTATGATGTTGGCTTTGGGTTTGTCATATATGGCTTTTATTATGTTGAGGTATGATCCTTCTATTCCCACCTTGCTGAGAGTTTTTATCAAAAATGGGTGTTGAATTTTGTCAAACGCTTTTTCTGCATCAATTGAAATGACTATGTGGTTTTTTTCCTTCAATTTGTTTATGTAATGTATCACGTTTATTGATTTGCGGATATTGAACCATCCTTGCATCCCTGGGATAAATCCTACTTGGTCATGGTGTATGATCTTTCTGATGTACTGCTGGATCCGATTTGCTAAGATTTTGTTGAGGATTTTGGCATCTATGTTCATGAGGGATATTGGCCTGTAATTCTCTTTCATTGTGTTGTCTTTACCTGGTTTTGGTATTAGGGTGATGCTGGCTTCATAGAATGAGCTTGGAAGTGTTCCTTCCTCTTGGATTTTTTGTAGTAGTCTGAGGAGGATAGGTTTTAGTTCTTCCTTGAATGTTTGGTAAAACTCCCCTGTGAAGCCATCTGGTCCTGGGCTTTTGTTTGCTGGAAGCTTTTTGATGACTGCTTCAATTTCTTCCATAGTTATTGGGCTATTGAGATTTTTAGATTCTTCCTGATTAAGTTTTGGAATGTTGTATTTTTCTAGAAATATGTCCATTTCCTCCAGGTTGTCTAGTTTGTTGGAGTAAAGTTGTTCATAGTATTTTTTAACAATCATTTGTATTTCTGTGGGGTCTGTTGTTATTTCGCCTCTATCATTTCTGATTTTATTTATTTGGGTCCTCTCTCTTTGCTTCTTGGTGAGCCTGGCTAGAGGTTTATCAATCTTGTTTATCCTTTCAAAGAACCAGCTCTTGGTTTCATTGATTTTCTGTATTGTTTTTTTGGTCTCTATGTCATTGATTTCTGCTCTAATCTTTATTATCTCCTTCCTTCTGCTCACCCTGGGCTTTTCTTGTTGCTCTCTTTCTAATTCTTTGAGCTGTAGATTTAGATGATTTACTACCATTTTTTCTTGTTTGTTGAGGTAGGCCTGTAGAGCTATAAACTTCCCTCTCAGGACTGCTTTCATTGTGTCCCAAAGGTTTTGGATTGTTGTGTTTTCATTGTCATTAGTGTCCAGGATGTTTTTAATTTCTTCTTTGATCTCATTGGTAACCCAATCAATATTTAATAACATGCTATTCAGCTTCCAAGTGTTTGAGTATTTTGGGTATTTTTTATTGTAGTTTATTTCTAATATTATGCCTTCGTGGTCTGAGAAGATGCTTTTTATGATTTCAATCTTCTTGAATTTGGGGAGACTTTGTTTGTGACCCAATATGTGGTCTATTTTTGAATATGTCCCATGAGCACTTGAGAAGAACGTATATTTTGTGGCTTTGGGGTGAAGTGTTCTGAAGATGTCTATTAAGTCCATCTGATCTAGTGAGTCATTTAGGATTGCTGTTTCTTTGCTGAGTTTTTGTCTAGCGGATTTATCCAGTGATGTCAGTGGTGTATTAAAGTCCCCTACTATGATTGTATTGTTGTCGATCTCTCTCTTGATATCTTCCAGGAGTTTTCTTATGTATGTGGGTGCTCCTGCATTGGGTGCATATATGTTTACCAGGGTTATATCTTCTTGTTGTATTGATCCCTTTAGTATTATGAAGTGGCCTTCCTTATCTCTTGTTATGGCCTTCACTTTGAGGTCTATTTTGTCCGATATAAGTATTGCTACCCCAGCTTTCTTTTCCTTTCCATTTGCCTGAAAGATATTTTTCCATCCCTTCACTTTCAGTCTGTGTGAGTCCCTTCTAATGAGGTGGGTCTCTTGTAGACAGCAAATGTATGGGTCATGTTTTTTTATCCATTCAGCCACTTGATGTCTTTTGATTGGGCCATTTAGTCCATTAACGTTTAAAGTTATTATTGAAAGGTACTTGTTTGTAGCCATTTCTATTTTTTTGTGGCTGTTTTCTTTCTGGGCTTTTTATTTCTTCTTTTTACACCAGTCCCTTCATCATTTCTTGCATTGCTGGCTTGGTGGTGATAAACTCCCTTAGCCTTTTTTTGTCTGTGAAGCTTCTTATTTCCCCTTCAATTTTGAATGATAGCCTTGCTGGGTAGAGTATTCTTGGATTCAGTCCTTTGCTTTGCATCACTTTGTAAATTTCTGTCCATTCTTTTCTGGCCTGATGTGTTTCTGTTGAGAAATCGTTTGATAATCTGATGGGGGATCCTTTGTAGGTAACTCTCTGTTTCTCTCTTGCAGCCTTTAAGATTCTCTCTTTGTCTTGTACATTTGCCATCGTTATTATGACGTGTCTTGGTGTCGGTCTTTTGGGGTTCATCTTGCCTGGGACTCTCTGTACTTGTGTAACTTTTTTCTTCCCCATATCTGGGAAGTTTTCTGTCATTATTTCTTCAAATAGATTTTCTAATCCTTGCTGTTCTTCTTGTCCTTCTTGCAGCCCTATTATGCGTATGTTACTTCGTTTCATGTTGTCCTGAAGCTCCCTTAGGCTCTCCTCCTGTTTTTTAATTTTTTTCTCCAGTTGCTGTTCAGATTGAGCTTGTTTTTCTACCTTATCTTCTAACTCACTAATTCGGTCTTCTGCTTCTTTTAGTCTGCTGTTGAAACTTTCCATGGTGTTTTTGATTGTAGCTATATCACTTTTCATTTCTTCTTGATTCTTGCATAGGTTGTTGATTTTCTCATCCATCCGGTGAATGAATTGTACAACCATTATTCTGAATTCTTTTTCTGTCATGTTGCATGCTTCAACTTCATTAATCTCCTTTCTTTGTGATTCCTCATTGTCTTTCCTCTGGGTGTTGTGTCGTTTCTTCATTCTGATTATCTCCCGATGGTTCAAAGGTCGGGTTGTGTGGGCCTGGGCTGTGTGCAGTGGGAGCCTCCCACCACCCTAGTGTCACTGAAGAGCTCTGACACTAAGCTGTGTGGTTGTTGTTGGTTGGTGGGAGCCAGGCTCGCTCTGAGTCAGTGTTGCCAGCGCTCAATGTGGCCTCATATGTGCCCTTAGAATCAGGGACCCTGCCTGCACCGTGTTGAAAACCAGAGCCCCCTAGCATGCGCCAGGAGTCAGAGTTCCCCAAGAGACCAGTATCAGAGTCTCTGCTGCTTTGCGCGACCTCGCCTTGAGAATCCGGGCCCCTGTGTGCCCTTGCACCAGGAAATGGATTCACTGGCTCTTAGTATGAATGCACAGGGAATCAGGATCTCAGGCACAGGTGATAAGAAACACAGTCAAGTCACTGGTGCTTGGTGCTGCCTCCTGCCCCGAGAAACGGGGTCCCTGGGACTGTGCTACGCGGACAAATGCCCGTTCGCGTTTGCTCCCAGCCCAGGGCTCTGAAGCCTGCAGTGGGCATAGGATCAGTTCCCGGTGCTCGCGCGTTTGGTTTGCAACCAGCCTAGGACTCCGAAGCCGGCAGTGCACAAAGGATCAGTTCCAGGGTGCTCGCGCACTTCCAGGCCAAAGTTCCTGCCGCACTGAGGCCCCGGCAAGGGGTGGGTCTAACAGTTAGTTACTTGGCGCTGCCGGCGCTGCCCGCGAGCCTGCGGGAAGGGGGGATGGGCTCTGTTACTCACGGATCTGCAGCGGGGATCTCTGAACTTTTGGTGTCCGCAGGTCTGTAGCTGTGGTCACAGGTCTCTGTCCCCAGTGGCTGCAGGGTCCTGGTATGCGTCTGCGATCAGACTGGGTGGTGCTGAGGCCAGGATCCTAGTCTCAAGCAGCTCTGTTTCCAAAGATGGCGTGGTCGCTGAGCCTGTGCTGGCCGCCCAGGAGTGTCCGCGCGGGGAGCAGCGGGACTCCGCTGCCTAAGACTGCCCGGTTTAGCAGCCCCTTAGAAGACCTGCAGAATCTAACTGTCCCTAGCTCATACACACACACCACACACGTCCACACACTCCTCTATCACTTCCTTGCGCTCTCACACTCTCTCCCTCCCTACCTTCCTGCTGGTCGCCATTTTTCCCAAACCTCTAACGTTTTCCCTCTCTCATTTGCGCTAAAGACTGACTGCAGTATGTCAGTAGCTGATACTGTTGTTTTCTTGTCTAGAACCAACCCTTTTATTTCCATACTAATAGAAACATCTTTTTTTAAAAAATATATTTTATTGATTTTTCACAGAGAGGAAGAGAGAGGGATAGAGAGTTAGAAACATCGATGAGAGAGAAACATCGATCAGCTGCCTCCTGCACACCTCCTACTGGGGATGTGCCCGCAACCCAGGTACATGCCCTTGGCCGGAATCAAACCTGGGACCTTTCAGTCCGCAGGCCGATGCTCTATCCACTGAGCCAAACCGGTCAGGGGCAGAAACATCTTTTTAATCAGGTGGCAATGTGTATTCTGCCAAAGGCTGAAACATGGGATGGCCTATG